>NC_051450.1:18896402-19067125 GCF_001649575.2 Kryptolebias marmoratus | reverse complement strand
GCAAGAGCAGGGTCGAGGCACAAGAAGTCAGTCCGTGAACGCTGGAGAATTACTTGCTGTTGGGCTTTCATAATCTGGCACTGGAGGAGAGTAGAGACGGAGAATATATAGGGCCCAGCCCAGGTGTAGGGAAGGTAATTAGCAGAGGACACAGGTGACGAGAATGATGACGATTGGCAAGAGGCATGGCATGGCAAAACACAGGCAAGATTATTACAGTATGTGTTCATTTTTATTTATTTTTTGGTTTTTGATTATGTTGAAAACTAACAGAAATTATCTGGTATATCTGGTTGATAAACCTAATATTTACAGCATCTGTTTTCTCTCTGGATTTCTAAAAAAAATTCAAGATTTAAACCATAAAAATTTGCCAAGAAATAATTACTAATCAATTATGACCAAAATAAGTACAGTAATAAAAAATATAATCTCCCAAAATGATAAGTTTAATATTTTAAAGCTGGGATTAATTAAGCTGCCTGGGAGAAATTAAGTTTGATTATCACCAGTTTGATGGTAACCAGGTAACTGCATGTAAATCTGTGAATGTTTTCCAAGTGTGTGTCCTGTAAGTGTGTCTTGTCTGTTTCTTAGATGAAACAGAGGGTTATGCTCTTGTTAATGGAACGTGGAAATGTGCTGAGGACAACTAATAGGTCCCCATTGTTGTGCGTGCCAAACAAAGACGCTTTTTCACAAAATGAGATGAAAGATAAAGTGGCCAACTGGCTCTGTGTCAGGTTGTGTAACTGTGTGTTGTGTGTGTGTGTGTATGTGTGGGAGAGAGCACATATGTGACTACATACTGTACTTCTGTCTCTGTGTAGGATCAGTGTCACTGGGCTTATGACCACAAAATACTGAAGCTTACTTGCTGTTAATGAGCAGCACGTTGCCATGGCAACACTTTACACTACAAGCAGTTCTGAACTAACGTCTTAAAAAACTACTATGACGGACAAACATCTTACTAACAGAGAGATAGAAAAAAAAATTAGGTGTATTGGAGTGAGAATACAATTTAACTTGGATTGTATGCCGCTCAAAAAAATTTTATGCCAGTTTGAAATAATATTTCTGCTTTCTGACTCTTTTTGTGTGAAAACTTTCTAAACATTGAGGGGATTCTTACAAGGCTAAAAATCTAGATAATTTGTATTAAACTTTGAATGTCAGAGTCAAGGAATTTACAAACCATGATCAGCGATGTGTCTCTTAGATTATTTTTTTTTTAATTGACCTTGAATTTATTTTAAATAAAATACTCCTCCTTAGGCAGAAGGAGGGATTTTAGGAGTCTACTATTAAAATATTTACACTACATTATTTAGATCCTCATCATTTTTGTCAAATCAGTCAATACTCCAGCATTAATCAGTGGGGATGTGGTAGCTCAGTGGTCAGTGCCACGGAGCCCAGGTTGTGGCAGGAAGGGCGTTTGGCGTAAAACAATTGCCAAATCTTTCATTTGAGCTTGCTCACTGTGGTGACCCCTAAAGAAGGGATCAGCTGAAAGAACAAAAACTCCAATAATAATCAGCACTCAACTTTAATATCTAATTTGTAGTATCCCAATTTGAATTAATACAATTGCCAAAAGTGCCAACTTTGTGCACTCCAGTGGCAGTGCTGCAAACACACACTCAGCCACTCATTATCGGATGACCATAAACACTTGTGAACTTGAAACTAAAATGCTGTTGTTACCAACATCAAACAAATAATATTGTTTTAGTCTTTTCATCGTCATCAAGACTCCAGACCATGACCAATTAGTTTCATTTTTGGTGTGGCTTTGGTCCAGTGGTAGGGAGGTTGTCTTCCAGTTGAAGAATCATGGATTTAATCCTCATCCCACGCTGTGTGCTGACACATCCTTGAGCAATACACTGAGCCCCCTTCCACCCCTGCTTGTTGGTAAATGAGTGAAAATATTAGAAAGCTGTATGTAAAGAATGCAAAACGCTTCATAGTAAGAATTGTATGAGTGGGTGAAAAGGGTAATAAGAAGCATTGCAAAGTGTTCTGCAGATCTTGGGTGAGGTTAAAATGTCATTTATCTTTAGAGACAAGATTTTGCCACTAAGTGTACCAGAACAACCTTAAAATACTACACTGGTGCTTTTTGCTTCTTTTTCTGTTTTTTTTTTTATTATTTTTTTTTCTTTCATTATAAACATTAAGAAACGCCAGGAGTGAGAATTTTTGTGTGCATTGTGTGTGAGTTAAAGACTTGCTACAACTTTTTAATGTTATCATGAATGTTTGTCCTGTTGGCTGCCTGCGCCGCAGGAAGCCGCTCACTGTTTCTGCCACATTTTATTTCTCTTGTCAGGTCATTGAACAACAGTTGACTATAAAATAAAATATATATATGATGAACATATAATGAAACAGGTAAAAACAAAGAGTTTTTAAGGCTAAATTGTGGCATAAATTGATCTCATGTTTCAAAAATTGGTGTATTTGAACCTAAGTGCTCATCAGTTTATATGTTTAAAATACTGTAAAAAGAAAAAAAAGTGGCCCATGTGGCCAAGTGTTTATGAGGGAATTTTGTTTGCTGAGTCAGTAACAAACTTTAAACTTGAAACAGTTGTAAAGCACAATAACATCACTATAAACAACATGAACAGCTGCAGTGATAACCCTAACTCTTCAACTGCAGTAAATAAAAGTCAGGAAACATCTTATCAGTCTGCAGAACAGATTGAAATGAAAACAAAACGAAGTTCATCAACCACAAAGAAAAACAGGAAACATCATCAGTAGCTCCTAGCATATTTATCATTTTTATTCTTTATCATTTTTCTCCTATGCACAATCAAAAAGGTGATGTGTGTTCATGTTAATATCAGTGTCAATTTATCAATTTTAAAAGGCTTTAGTTTCAGCCATCGTAGTTTATTTAAAAAAAAGATTAGAGTTTCGGGGAAGGTCAGCTTTTACTACTAGGAGTTTTAATATTTAAAGAAAAAATAATCATTACAGACAAATTAGAAAAGTATTTTTGCCTTAAATGTCCATCCCTATTACCAATCAAATGTGATGAGCCCAATTTTAGAGAAAATCTATTTCATAAAAAAAACTTTGTAATGCTTTGGCAATAAATGGAAAGATACAAGAGAAATGTGATCAAATTAACATGGATTTGTAAAATTATGTTTTAAAGATGATTTCTTTCTCCTTTACATGCTTCCTTTTGGGAAAATCTCCTCACATGTCAATATCAGGTAAGTGTGCTGTTGAATGTGAATTTAATTGTGTGTCTTTTTGCTCAAAAACAATAGTTTGACACTTATTTTATTGCTGTTATGATAATGTCTTGGCAGTCCAATATTGTTTGTGTGTGTGTCCAGCTGGCATGTCTTCTGTCTCTGTGTGATGCTGCAAAATTAAAAATCAGCTGTGTTTTTATCCAAAGTCAAAACTCAAACACTGAAAAACAATTTTGCAATAGTTGCATAATGGCTCTTTTAGAGAAAGGTTGAGGTTTTGCACACTGCAGGAAAGAAACTGATTACATCAGCATGATTGCTTCTGACAAGCTGAAGTTAAGCACTTAATATATTTTTGATTACTTTGATTTTAATTTTACCTTATGCTACTGTGAATATATCTGCTGAGTGGCAACCTGCTAATAAATCCCCAGGCGCATTCATTCTGCCACCCAAGTCAAAATTGTTTAAGAAAAGAGAAAATGAAATAATACAGGTCTTTATATTGGAAGGCAGTTGTTTTTTTATGTTTTGAAGTAGTCTCTTTGTTGTAAAGTAGAGGTGTAGGCAGTCGGTTAATTTTCAGAGGTGTTAATAGTTGTTTTTGCTTCATTCTCTTGTTCCTTTCATGTATTAATATTTTTATTGCTGGCAGTGTTATGTTAGTGCAGCTGTGTTAGATGCTTACATTCTCCTGACTAACAGTTTCTACATGTCCAGCACACTGAGCGAAATATCAGGCTCAATGACAGTGAGTTTTATTGTCTACTCCCTGCAGTGTTAAACATTCTAAAATAAATTGAAAGTTCATTTTAAATTCTGCAGAAAACATAGTGAGGCAGATGACTTTAAATTGATTTACTTTTAGTTTTTTGTAACAGAAGGTGAGTCATTGTTTATCTTTGCACTTGTTCCTATTTTACATATAAATGTTACAGTTTTTTCAGCATGTTTCCATGTATTTATAATATATATAGCCCATTTCTACATCCTGAGCTTGATAAAAATGATTTTGATAGTGGCATGTTGCACAATCCTTATAGATAATATTTATAGATTGGATGATTAAATGAAAATATATATGTGAATATACAATGTTTGTGATTAAATCTGCTAATTAAAATTACAACATTTAGTCATTTAATTCACACCTTGCAATGAATGACTTAAGATGATGGCTGAATCTTTTATTTCATGTTATCTATAAATCTGATGTTTATTTTAAATCTTACAACCAAGGGCATACCTATAATGATATATAAATGTTTTATTCTGATTTTTTCTGTTTGGTTTGGTATTAAGATCAGAATCAGTGCTGCACTTCTTACTGATGGTTAACAGAATCTCTTAAGCCTTTATTTCCATGGTAATCTACTTTGTGACACTGAAAACTGACTTTCAACTCAACATAGCTGCTTTGTCTTGCCTTGTCTTACTTTGTAGTTTACTCCTCAGGTGTGTCCAAAAATTGTTTTCGCATCATTAACTGTTTGCCAGCATACCTTTAAAGTGTTGCCAATGACCCTCTGTGGAAATGTTCATACACCAGCCATTAAGTTAGCGTGGGGCTACGTGTACTTCCATAGTAATTTCATTTGTAATACATCTGAGGTTTTGAGTGGGAGAGGTCATACACCTCGTATCTGTGTGTACACCCTTTGTACATGAGGCCACAGGTCAGTTTTACTTGTACAAACTTGCTTCGGCTTCAACTTTTCTTCTTATTCATGTTCAGCACCTTCAGCTTCATCAAACACCTTGAGTTTGCCATAATATAATATTACACATTCATGACCACCTTCTAAGGATGTCCTGGACATTGACTTGTCAACTTACTTTTGAAAATGAAAGCAAATGGAGCAGTTTGACACCGAACGCTGTCACCTTCTCCACCCTTATCTTACACTCCACTTTAATGAGCCACATTTGCAAGGTGTGAGATGAAAAGTTTGCTAATCCCTACACATCAACATGACACCTCTTAGGAGACACCAACAGCTGGTTGAAGGTGGAATCAGGGATGAGGAGGTGAAAGAGCGAATGGCAGACTGAAACTGTGGAGAAGAATGGAGGAGACATTGAAAAGGGGAAGAGAAATAGATGGCATTTATGGCAAAAGACATGGGGGGTACAGATGGGATGGTCATCCTGCTCCTTGGGCCATGCTTGTCCTTCATTAGACACATTGCTTTGTTGGGAAATGAAGGACAAAGAGAGGCAAAAAAGTAAGACAGTGAAAAAAGGCTGAACATGATCATGTCCTGCAAACGCCTACTTTAGCTGACACACGATGAGATAATGACACCAAACTTGGCATCGTCTCATTAATGCTGTCATTTAGATGTTTGCTCGCTCAAGGATATTGCTATCATTAGTAACTTGTGGAGAATCTAAAGTGTACAGGAGGCCAAATAGCGGAAAGAGAGAAGGGATTTGGGAGATTAAGTCCTTGTAGTAAAGAATGGTTAAATAAAGAAAGAAAAATGAGTGGAGGTGCATTTTCATCTCCAAGACCTGATTCTTACGTCAATTAAACAAACTAAATAGAGGAAAAAAGAAATACCTAGAAATACAAGTTTATCTTATCCTTGAGCAATAGCAAGATAGATATTATTTTGCTAAAAGATGATATGTAATACATTATAAATTACAGAAGCATGCATTATTTATCTTTTAGCTGTGAAACTAATATTTTTATTAGAAAACTAGAAGTTATGGGCAGGCAAAGCATTCAATATTTGTATTCACATAAAACTGAGAATTTACTTCAAAATCATTTTTTTTATTTTTACTATAGTTGTATTTTAAATGTATAAAAGATTATAAACAAGGGTTATTTAACTATTTTGTATTTAGAACACCAAAATGTAATATTAGCTAAGGCTTTTATAAATTAAGCAATCAACATTTTTTAATTAGAACCATCATTGAAAGGAATGAGGTTAAAAATGTGCATCAGTGCCTAATCCTTATATCCTTATGTAAAAAAGGCACACAATATTACTAAATATGCATTGCACAAGAGTATGAAAACAGTGTTTGACAGTTTTTTAATCTTTTAAACTCAAATTAATTGAGTTTGTTGGTGTAATTTTACAACAAAAGCCATTTAATGTTACAGCACAGTTAAAGAAAATAAGTTCCACACTGCTCAACTTTTTTTTGCATCTTTTTTTCTGATTTGCTGCAAACATCTTTAATTTTTCCTGTGTCTGGCTCAGAGGTTATCAAATCATCACAAGGTCAAAAGCTTAAGTCCTAATTAAATTATAAGTAACAACTGGAAAAAACTTAGTAGTATGCAAGCATTTAGTTATTTAATGAACTCAGATATAAAGTTATCAAATTCTCTGCTTGAGTTGTAGCTGGAGTCCAAGTCCGTCTGACTTGACCTCTGTGCTTACATTCATTAGATGGAATATGATTACATGTGAGAAAACTGGTCAGAAATTGAATCTGAAAAAGATGAACCTTCGGGTTGTGATGAAAAGAAATTAGTTGGTGTTGAGTCTGAAGTTGAAAGGTCACACATCATTGTCTTTGAGAAGCCAAGAGGGCAACAACTCAAGAGCAGCCAGTTTCTGGTTTAGTGAACCCTAAACCCTAAGCAGATCTTTAAGTTGTATTAGGATGTTCATGTATCACGTAGTTTATGGAAAATTCACTTTTTGCCATTCAGAGTCTTCAATAAAATAAACACAAAACTTTTGGTTTTTAAACTAATTTCAGTGGATTAGATTATAAACAAATATCTTAAAGACAATCTATTGCCACATCATGTCAGTGGAACTAATGGGGGTATAATGATATTTCTATAGAACTTTCAGCAAAGTATAACTTTATATCTGACTCTTAAGCTCAAACCTTTAGGTTCATTACTGAATGAATCATTAAATAATAAATCCCAGTCTATTGGGCTGTGGTTGGAAAAGGAAATTAGAATATGTAAATATTTAATTAGTGCACTGTAATATATGTTCCTTAAACATAATAGTACCCTGTACATTTTGTATATTGTGTATCTTTGTGTGTATGATTTGTGTGTGTGCAAATATTTAGACATATTTGTATCATTAGAACAAATTATCATTTACAGTTCATTCAGTTCATCTGGCTCCCATGCTTTTTTCTTTATGATCCATAAATATGTAATGTGATTTTCAATAATTTCCTCAAAAATTAAACTTGCATCATATGTTTTACAAGTTAGAAAGACCACAAAGAACTGATTATGCAATGCAAAGATATGTGGAACACATAAATGTCTTTTCTCTTAGGTTAGACAATGGATTTTAACTAAAAGACGTCCAACTTAAAGATTATCCAGTAGATCAATTTAAAACTGGCAGAGAACTTTAGGAGTGTATGCCTCTTCAATATATTTTAAAAGTGCAAACAAAATGAAACAAGGAATGATTTTGACAGAGGACAGCAGCAAGCATTAACAATGTACCAAATCTAGCTGGGCCTGGGAATTAGACCGCTAATTAGAACACATTTGATCCGTCTTTAATCTAATACGACACACTTCACAAACATTTTGTGTGATGTGACTACACATCTGAAGCTTTTAAAACTGCGACACTCAAAATGTTGTATGAAAGAATGTATTATTGTTAGTGTTGAGGACAGGTTGCTGGTGTTCAAGACTGCAGTATACGTGAAATAAGGCACAAAAACTAAAAAGAACATATTGTGAGAATCTAAAACATGACTTGGCATGCTACGTTTAAGTAATTTTGTGATGGCAGGTGTCTTTCTTTGGCATTAATTTCAGGACTTTCAGTATTTATTTTGCATTGTTAGCAGCCTAAACGTTACCTCTTACTAAATAACATTAAATGCTCAATGTTTGAATAACATGTGGTGATTTTTTGGTCAGATTTATTGTCAGATGTTGTCAGTTGGCAAGCCTTTTCCACAATTATGATTTGCTGGTGCAACATTGTTGAAGAGACAGGAGAGTGAGTTAAGTGTGGTATCCTTAGAAATAAAAAGCTGGTCTTAAAATACTGACATTACAATAGTTCTTATTTTTAAGATTCCACTCTTCCTGTTGAAAGGTTGCCCTTAATGTTACACACCTGAACTTTACACCAGCAGAATAGGCTTATTTCAGAAAGGACAAGTCTGTATTATATAGGTTCTCTTAAAGTCTCTGGCTGCACCAAACACACGATGCATGCAAAACATTTCTGAAATGAATGGGAAATTTTTCTCTGGCTACAAGTGGGTATTGTAAATTACAAGTAAGAAATGATCTTTGATCTTTGATTTAAAAAACAGTGACACAGTTATGCTGTCTCGAGGCAAAAGTAGGAAGATTAAAGTTATTAACTAGCAGCTTGTAGTGGCAAAAACACAAATCCTAATGTTCAAACGCTGTTTACTCTCTCTTAATGCAAAACCCACACCTAATATAAAAACTAACAACTGAAAAATGATTTATGTAAGGAGTGATGCCACATATGCACTTACAAGCTGCTCTAACACCTGGTGTGAACACCGTGTTTTTTAGTGACCGCATAGAGCGTGAACAATGCTACATCTCCACAGTTGATGGTTGTAAGCGATGCTTGTGTACATATGGGTGAAAAAAAACATAATAGTTAAGAAACATCTCAAAAGTATGATTTTTATTTTAATATTAACCAAAAGGATAAAAAAAGATTACTTTAATCCTATAGTTTCTTTCAGCCTATCCAGATATCCAGTAATGACTGCACTCTTGCCCTCTGGGAGGCGCTAGAGGAGCCTCCGGATCAAAACTATAAGATTCAGGAACAGCTTTTTCCCTACAGCTGTAACCCTGCTGAACTCTTCCTCTCGTTGCCCCACTCCTTTTCACACACACTCAACAATCCCCTGGACTAAACCAACCACACTTATCTCAAATGCTCTGCCACCCATGACTTTGACATCATTGTACCAATAACCACACTCTCCTTTTAATCAGCTTGCACTACTGTATATATTTGCATTCTGTATATACTGTGAGTCATTCTTCTTGCATACTGTATTCCTCATTGTCATAGCCTATTCATAGCTGTACACAGCTGCAGCAATATAGATTCACATAAACAGATAAAGGTATTTTTTCATATCTCAAGGTTAAAGGGTATTTAATTACTGCTTATTATGCACTTCTAGTTAGATGTGATCTACATTTCATTGTCTTAGACCTGTGACAAGTGCAATGACAATAAAGTTTAATCTAATCTAATCTAATGATTGGTCTGTTACTATTGTCACTATCCTGCAATGAAATATTTTTTTAATTCATAGGAAACTGAGGCAAACAGCACAGCAAAGACATAATCACTGTTGCAATCTAGCTGTCCTAAAAAGGATTTGCTATCCCACCCTCTGTGAAAAACAAACACTCGCCTGAGACGGAATCTAGCGAAAAGAATCACAACAAACAAACAATGAGCACACCAGGATGTCATGTGTGTTACACATAATAGTTAGTTTGAAAAGCTGTATTTTCACAAAGCGAAAAAAATAATGAAATAAAGCCTGCATTTGTGTTTTAAATGCAACACCATAATATATTTCAAAAGTATGAAAAAGAAAAAAAATGACTCACATGCACAGATAATGACACAAATTAAATCCCAAACACTTAAAACCGTTAAGCTTTCTGCTGTACGAGGGAGTCGGATGACCCCTGAGGTCTTACAAATTTACTCTCTGCTTACTACACTCAGAATAAAACTGGAAACCTGTCATTTTCTTCAATTTCATCATGAGATTGTTTATTTAGTTTATCCCTGCAAAAGAACATTTGCTTTATTGTTTTTAAATTGTAAACAAGCGAATTAGATGAATAAAGATCAACATTAGGTATTATTGATACAAGAAAAAGACTAGCTCCCCAGCAAAGGTGATAAAGAGTTGAGCCAGGAGAGCGAAGGTGATGACAGGCAATAGAGGGGATTGCAGGGCATGTGAGACAAGAAGACTAGAAAATAGGAACTGGGGAGAAAAAAGAAACAAGAAAAAATGGAGACAAGTGATGGACACAGAGCAAGAAGGTGGAAAATGAGAGATCGACTAGGTGAGAGAAAATAAAGGCAACTCAGACTGACATAGGAAGACATAAAAAATGAAACAAGGTTGAGTAAATATAAGGGGCGAGACACTGAGAGTGCTACTGTCTGTTGGTTTTCCACTTGTATATAGACTTCAGGGACACAATGGATAAAAGCTATGTTTTTTTGGTCAGAGAGATGCTTTTAGATGGAAGCAAATGCACAGGTTGTTAAATGGATTGCCTTGGCTTGGTCCACCTATGCTTCAAGGCAGACCAAGAAGAGGTCCTTCTGCTTGATTTTTCAATGGCACTTTTTTATGAGACTGAATTGTTCTTTCCAACAATTACTCTCCAAGTCTTGTTCGTCTTGAAAAATGAGGTTGAGCAAAAGGAAATTTTTGCATGTATGGGTCATTCATATTTAACAAGAAGAAATGTGCTTTCACTTGCTCGCAGCAGTATTTTGCTCTGATGAATGTGCTGTTTCTATGTCCTAAAATGAAACTTCTCAGATTCAAATTGTGCCTAGACAAAAAGTGGATTTTTGTTTTGCTTCCATTAGTAAAATATTACTGCTATGAAAATGTATGCTTTAATATTAAACAATGTTTTATCCATGTCATTGATTCAGTCACCATTGGTTTATCTTTCAACTGAGTTTATTTTAAAAAGTCAATATTTAAATGAAAAAGAAAATCACTTTTTGAGCTTGTAGCGATATTTCAGTGTCTGCTGATGCAGGAACTTTGTTTGTTTTAACAACATTTCCAAGTTAGAAGGTAACACAACCCTAGAACTTAGGCTTTTTTTTTTTTTTTTCATTTAGCTGCTCAGATTTGCAGAATTTTTCAATGTCACACCTCAAGCACGGGGTAAAATTATCAAGCCTTACCATCTTTTATCTCCATGCAGCCTGAAATTCAAATCATGCTGAATTCACTGTTCCTCAGAAGTCAGAATCCACATTTCTTGTTTATGTATAATCTGTAAACTCTCATCAAAACTTATAAAGTCCACATAATGTAATGGGGAAAAAAATCCATCAATGCTTTACCAGGACTTTCCTCAATGTTTTTATTCCATCTACTAACTCTGTTTTGTTTTCATTATTCTTTCATTTTCATTCCATAGCTAAAGATGTTAAATTCCACCAGACCATAACGAGCGCAACAGAAAGCTGCCATAACCTAAAAAAGTCAAATTTAAACCCATGTGAACAGCAATTCATATTGTTACATTTTAGGAATTTTAAAAAAATGAAATAAAAATCTAAAAAGATGGATGGCTTTAAACGGAAAGGCTTGATGGAGCCTAGTTGTGATGGGGGAATTACAGCATTATGATTTTAATTTGTGCTATTTCCCACCCTGCTCATTACAGAATAACTCTGGCTCCTTTGAGGAATAATTCCAACAAAACTGAACCTTAAAAAATACTACAGATGGGGGAAATGTTTGCATTTGAGAATAAAAAATCTATCCAACTTTTTTTCCATGAGTGTAATGTTCAGTGCTGCGTGCTCAGTATCACTGATGTTGTGCTGTGTGCACAAACCTCGCAATAATTTCCTTTTACCCAGGGTAGTGGAGTGAATGTGAACATCTGCTGCGCAGACAGGGTAGAGAGGAGTGCAGTGGTACCTTTTAATCTTTTCATGTAATGTAATTTGTTGATCCTTTGACTGTAACATTTTATAGAAATATGGTTTCTAATTTGAGCTACTTTTGTGCAAAAATGCAGTTTTTTTTCAAATTTTGTGTAAACCAGGGGTGCATTTAAAAAGAAACAGTACATAGCTGATAACTAATAGGGCTAAAACAAAACAAACTGAAGCACACTGGAAGTTTGCCCGGTGTTGCGTTAAAACAAAACCCAACAGCCCAACAAATCATAAAGGATATAGTAATGAGTAAGAGACTGCATTTGTTAAAATAAATAAATAAATAAGCAATGAAGGGATGCAATGTACACTGAATCAAAGCTCATTAGTTTTTTGACATTTGTAAATTTCTACAGGGAAGCAATAAAAACATTATATCTGGGAGAAAAAAAAACTGGGAAGAGACTATGTGTACTCAGAGTAAGACTTGAGACTTTGCAGGAGTTGAACTGCTTAAAACTTCATCAGAACAGGATCCATCTACCAAACATCTGTGATGTCAGCGAGGTGAAATGTCTTTGCAGAGCAAAAAAAAATACAGAAAGTAAAACACGGCTTTTCTATCTCTTAATCTCTCCCCCTGGAGTTCAACTATATCCCTTGGCTAGTTCTGTCTGTCTTGACATCATGGTTTGAACTTTTTGGTCAAGTTTTTCTTAAACAAGTCCTGAAGGGTTACCACTGGATGACTGTGGAGACTGTTGCATGATTGACAGCACATCATGTTTCTAAATTCTTTTTCAAGGTTGTGTTTGGGGTCACTGTCTTACTCTGTGACAAGGTTGAAGCTTAATGAACAAGTTGCTGCAGGTATAGTTTGAAACCTTACAGTGTTGTTATGCAGATGTTGCTTGACCAAGACAAAATGTTCTTAAAGCATCACTAATCCTCTCTCTTGCTTCACAGAGGAGGTGACACTCTGACAAGTCATGCTTTCATGTACTTGACAGCTAACATAACCATGATGGATTAAGCTAAATATAGAAAACTTTGACTGTGCAATCCCTAAATCTTTATTTTAGTGACCATTGGATCAGTTTAGATGACCTTTGTCTCACATTAGTATTTCTTTATTTACAGATACATTCAATAACATCTGTGTCACAATTTCATTGTATGTACTCAGTGCCACAGATTAAGATGCCAAGTTAAAAACAATTTTAGCCCAGTTTTTAAAATTATTGTACCATTTATAATGTTTTCTATCTGCTGCAGTGTTAGAATAGGCTGAATGTGAAGTAAACCCCCTTTGTTGGACTCGGCTCTTAGCTTTTTGTTGTTGTTCCCTTCTGTCATCTCTGCCATCCCATGCTGTTGCAGCTTCTGCTTTCTCTGTAGTTGGCAGAGCCAGACCATCACCGTGATAGATCACTGCTATTACCACATGTTCTCCATTACTGGAGAACAGCAGGACTGCCCTGAGTACACATACAAACACACACAAGCTTGGGAGCTAGTCTTATTAGGACACTGGATTGACTTCCATTCAGTTATCTGAAACCTTAAACCATGACCTTCACTTTGATTAGTTCAAGTTTTAACTTTAAGATAACCAGAACTCAAAATCATTTAAACAAACCGGCATGAACTCAAAGTCAAACAAACTAATGCATTATAGTAGCTTAGAAATACTTGTTTGTGCTCTACACCTGCTGTTTTATGCTGTAATTTTCATATGCAAATACACAACTTTGTGTTATGTTTGGTGAAGCACATAAAAACACAAATAGTACAATATGTACACATGTATTATAAAGGGTATTTACACAGGTATATAGGTGTTTGGGGGGGAACAGACAAAACACCCTGCAACTAGACAAATTATCACTTCAGAAAAGGCGTCTGGTTGAGCATTCGACAAGTCGGGCTTGCTGGAATTGTTTTTAAAGTTGCATGATAGAATTAAATGCAGGCTCCAAAAGTGCTTTCTAGAAAGGAAACACAAAAGAGAAGCATTAACGGGAAAAAGACAAAGACCTGCGGTCAATACCCCAGTCCAGTAAATCTAGTTTTAGCTTCAGAGTCCCTCTTGTTTGATCTGTCTTTGGCTCCCAATCTATTGTGTTAGGCTGTTGTCTACAGAAATACTGGTATATTTCTTGCACATGACTGTCATTTGTAAGTGAGATGATTTAATTTGTTCTATTTCATTTTATTTTTCATTTAACGCACTTTGTTGTCCTTGATTCGGTTGTAATTTTGTATGAATTGGTTAAAAAAGAACAAAAAAAATTGCTGTTTTTATCCTATCAAGTAACCCATCAACTAAATTAGTTTGAGAAAAGTTATGACACTTAAATGTGAACTCTTTGGCATTGAACTCATCAAAAACAATAAAACAGGTAGGTGAAATCACTGTTTTCTGAAAAAATTTTACAAATTGTACAAGTCTATTTATTCATTTATTGTCTGCGGCTTATTCATGGTCAGGTTATAAAGGCAATAAGTCCAGGAGAGAAACCCAGACATTCTTTACCTCAGCAACACTCTCTAGCTCCTTGTGGGGGGTCCCAAAATGTTTCCAGGCCAAAGAGGATAGATAATCCCTCCAGCATGTTCTGAGTCTGTTCCGGGGCCTCCCTCGGCGGGACGCATAAGGGAAACCGGAGCAACGCCACCCTCATTACTGCAGACAAGGTCCTGAGTCATCAGTCCACCTCCCAATCTATTTTAAAAATCACTCATGAACAACACTGCAAGACACTAGAACTCCTCACCCCTGACCTTGAGGGGGTACTCTATCTTTTTTCCAGTTGAGGAACCATGGCTTCTGACTTAAAAGGGCTGGGTCTCCTCCCAGCCACTTCACATTAAGCTGAGTGTGAAGCGCCCCAATGTACTCTGAAGTTCATGGTTTAAAGACACCAACAGAACCATCATCATCAAAAAGCAGAGATGAGATCCCAAAGTTCCCAGACCTGACACTCTCCTCACCATGACTGTACCTTGAGCCCCTGTCCATAATTGCCACAAACAGAACCAGAGACAACAAACAGCCCTGACAGAGTCCAATCTACACTAGGAACAAGAATGACTTTGTGCCATGAATGTGGACACAACTCTTGCTTTGATTATACAGGAACCAGATAGTCCTTGAAAGTGACCCCAACACCCCTTACTCATGCAGCAGTCCTTACAAAATGTCTTGGGAAACATGGTCATAAGTTTATTAAAATACTTTAGAGGTAAAGGAAACAACACAGAGTGAATGCAGTTAAAGATAAAAAAAAAACCAAATACAGTACAAAATACAGTCTATACTGTCAAGCATTAAAACAGACAGGAACAGCATTTAGCAGATGCACCTAAAGTACCCAAAACTAGAACAAAAACTAAGCAAAGAACTCAGACCCAGCATGAAAAAGACAATGAAAAAGAGAAGCTGAGGGTGTCTCCAATGAAACTGCTTCAGAGCATGCCTGAGGCTTTGACTATACTGTAAAGGCTTCCACTAAACCATTTATAGTGCTGTGGGAGAGTGGCAGACATGTTGATTAAAAAACATAAGCTTGAAGAAGTGTCTAAAAAAACACACTGTGTTTACACACTAAAAGTGTCTCCTTCCAACATCTTTTATAATCAAATACAGTATGAGTTGCTTTTTTCTTCTGGTAGTGAGAAATAAAAAGACAATACGGATGAGGTGAAAGCTGAATGTTTGCTTTCAGTAAAGAGTGGCCCCTGCAACAATAGGCAGGATGTGGAGTCAGCATGTCTTTCTAACAAAAACAAAAGGTGTGTGCTCGTTCAGAAGACCTTTGCCAAAGGGTTAGATTTCACTAAACAAACATCTGTTAGTTTTTGAGTCATGAGAGGGAGATAGTTTATGCAACCTCAATGGTTGAGGGTAAATTTGTTTTACCCTTAGTTCAGTTTAAAGTTAATGCTGTTCATGATTGAGTTCAAGCCCATTAGAGATGTTAAACAATGTTCTTTTTGAGACTGAAAGGTTGCTGTAAATGGAGAGATTTTTAGGACAAACCATAGCTAATTGATGCAGAAGAGTGCCATTGTTATTTCCCCTTGAGGGCAGAGTCTAATAGTGTGCTCTGTGTGCACAGTGTGGTCAGTTCATTAGGCATCTGTGTTCTCCTATCTTTGTAAGGTCTTAGTATTGATAAAATGCATGCATTACCTTCTCACATTAAACTCTACCTTAAAAACTGAAAACTTATACCGAGTTGTGTCTGGATGCCTGATTCTGTATGCATCCCATGGGATCGTGCTGCAGCCACAAAGAGTGTGCAGGCATGGCAAGGAAGATGAGAGGAAAAGAGAAAAACTTTGACATTCAGCCACTTCTTTCTCAGATCAGCATATATGAATGAATGAATAAATGGATGAATGGATACTTTATTCACCCCCTGAGGGAAATGATTTATATGCAAATAATATATGTATTTATTTAAATGTAAATTATATATGTAAATACAGCCAAAATGACAGCAGTGATGTCTTTACCTTATGTGACTGATGGGTTTTCTTAAAGCAGAGGATTAGCCTCACATTATTTGAAAATGATCCCAATTAAAAACATGGTCTCTGAGTTGCTTTTCAGAAGTTTCAGAAAGTTGTGAACAAAAACAGCTCTATTCAAAATTTGACCACATTCACATGCAGTATATAGAACACAGAGAAACACAAACTAACGTGAGGAGTCAACACAATTTATAAAAAAATACTGCTTGGCAAAATTTACTATGATTCATCTTAGAATGACTTTTAACTACTTCTTTGTAGTAACATCAAATAATTAATATAATTCATTTAATATGTGTACAGTATGCTTTAAACTAGTTCTTGTTGAGAATCAACTTGCACACTTATAGTTGTCTATAACAATTCTACATAAACACACAAAAGTCACAAACAAGCATCTCTTTTGATAATCACATTGATGCTTTTAGTTCAGTCATTTTCTAAAACCTTTTAATAATAAAGACTTGCTCTCAGTTTATGTATTTACTAGAGTTGGGTGGTAAAATGTTTTATTAGCAAAGAGCTTTTTGATTTTATCCATCATTTTCTTTACTCACAGGGGGTTGATGCCTGTCTTCAGTAGTTGTGCAGAGAGACAGGGGACACCCTGGACAAGTCGCAAGTCCATCACAGGTCCACACAGAGACAAAAAAGACAGTCAACCATTTGCATTCTTACTCTGGGACAATTTAGGGTTACCAATTTACCTAACATGCATGTTAATGGTCAGTGGCAGGAAACCGGAGTACCTAGAGAAAACCCACACAGGCCCCAGGTGGGAGGTGAACTTGTTACCTGGCTGTGATGCAAGAGCTCTAGCCACTGTTCCGCCATGCCTCTGTTCTACCGTCCAATGGGTTTTTGTAAAAAGATTCCTAATCTGGAACGTTACAGTTAGTGAACCTATAATTGCCAACATATCACTGCATGAACAGCTTCCCTCTCATTTGTTTTTTTTCATTTATTTAAAAAAAAACCTGGTTTTTGGAATTACTTCAGGGACATAATGTAAACAGAGATGTTAAATGACTTCCTAACCTCCGCTGTACCTATTCAGTTCATCCCATCAATAGGTTTACAAGGACGTAACAATTGAATAGCATTATTGACTGATGGCCTTCAGGATAGAAACTTGTGTCTAGCATTCTAAAGACAAAAGAACAAATAAGTCACTCATTTTTGCTTTTTTTATATTTTTCATTTCAAATTATAGAGCTCCTGTAATATGTTAAAATAGTCAAATATTTTCACACTAGATGAATCAAAAACATTTTTTTCAGCAACTTATAAGCTGTTTGCACAATACAAAAACCTTGGCCTTTTTGTAAGACAACAACATTTTACTGAGAAAAAGAATACTCCAATAAATGTAGAATCTATTTGTGAAACCAAATGAAGGGAGTTTGGTAACCCAATGATTTTTAAAGGCAGGTCTCCTGCTTGTAATAAGAAAAAGCAAACTAAAGCAAAAAAAAAAGCTCCCAAAGATCACATTGACAGCTCAGAAACACTGACAAGTTTCTGCTGCTTTGCCACACTGCCCTTTCAGTTTAAAGACTTAATACCTGCCTGAACTCATAAGCAGTCCTTTTGGAGGCTGTAAACTCATGCCTAACACCACTCTCTCCTCATCTGGAGTCTGCACCACACTCATGCGCTCTCACACACTCAAAAATGCACAGAAATACACACCACACTTCCACACACAGTCCCTCAAAGGGAAGGGTCTTGCGTTCAGTCAACACTCTGACTGTGCTCACAAGTGCAGAGTCAACTGTTTTATCCACACTGCCAACGGGAACAGCTTTGCATCTTCTTCTGTCACACTGACACAACAAGAGAAATTCACTAAAAATACAAAGCCAGAGGGATCGAGAGAAAGGGGAGAAAAGTACAGACACAAGGATGGAAATAAAGCTGAAAAAAGAAGAGTGGATATGGGAAAAAACAAAAAAAACAAAAAACAACAAACAGAACTGTAGCTGGAACTATACCTGACACGCTTCACTTTCTGCTACCTAATATCGTCTTCTTTCTCCTGTACAAGTCCCAACCTGAGACTTGAGATAACTCTGCTACTTTGATACACCTTGAGCACAGATAAGGATAAAAAGATCTGGGATGGATTTAGGAGGGAGCCACTTAGGAACTACTATTAGATGTCTAAAATATAATTGGAGTCCCTGATGTGGAACGATACATACGTATAAAATCTATCTTTTCTTAAATTATGATCTCCATTGTTATAATATGAAACATTTTTTATAATAGCTTTTTTATCTAACTTGAAACATTCTTCTTTGTATTTGGCTTGACTAAAAAGAGTTGCAAATGATTCTTGCTATTAGGGATGGGCAATTTAAGCAAAAACACTTTACAATTTTGTCTGAAAATTCAAACTTTCTTTGAATATTTAACCCCTGTACCCAATCGTCCAGTTCTGCTAGATAAGAAAAAGACAGTCTTGACAGTCGCATTCATTCTTTTAACTGGAACTATTTTAACCAGACTTTTAATATTTCAAAATCACCGCTCATCCCTACTTTCCATTAAACTCGTTTTTGCTAACACGCAAAGAAACAGAGTTAAAATAAATAAGTAAATAAAAAAGCCCAATCAGTTGTCTGAAATAGAGCAGGCAGTGACGTGTTGGAGAAAGAGGGATGTCTTTGATGGCTACATCAGTGGGAATGTTTGAAAGTGATAAGGTACATGCAGTTTTTTTTGTTTTACAAAACACTGAAAGTAAATATGCGTGGGTGCAAATGTATATGAGCATTTGCTTTGATCAATGTTTTTTTTTTGTACTATCTTATTATTTGTATTTTTTTTTATGTGCCCTCATGTGTATGTTCACATGCTCGAGCTGATGTGTGCTGCAGTAATAGAAGCTGTCCTGCAGCACACAGTCTGGTGTGTGCAGCCGGAAAGCTGTCATAAACAATCTGCTCCGGCGTCAGTTAAACAGGAAGCGTGGGAGAATTGGGTACTCGGCAGGCTACAACCAACCCCACGCACTCTAAATAGACAAACCCATCTGCCTAATGCACTGATATCAAAATGAGCAATGGATATTACATATGACATTGCAATACTTATGAAACAACAGGTTGGCAATGGCTTGAGTGACAGCAGCCGGGGACTCTGGGAGGTGTTGGGCTTTGACACAGTTTGAAGCCGAAGTCAGTGTTATGCTACGCTGTGAAAACTGATTATGTCCCTGCAGGAAATTAGGCTTTCAGGTTCAAATGATTTCACACATAAATGTGATGGGGTTGATGTAATATGTAGTAGAAATAGATTCAATGACTTAAGCCAAAAAATCTTTTACTTGGGACAAATTCAGCATAGCCCATAAACAGGTTGCATCATTGCGACAAAGTAGAAAAATGGTTTCTAAAATTGAACTGTGTAAGCTTAAAGCTCTTTGTATGACTAAACTGTCTGCCCTATACATAAAGTCAACTGCTAACAAAGTGTATCTAATGTGTTGCAAAAATTTGCAGACTACTTTCGCTGTTTGTCGTACTTTGCCATTGCTAATCATAAACTTTCTTTGCATTCTATTAGTTGGAACTAAATTATCTTACCATGGTGAAACTTAAATCTCTTTACTTTCTAATAAGATACCGTTCATGTGCAAATGTTGCTCTTTGAGCAGAACTTCTTTTTAAAGCCGATCTTGCTTCTTGCTTACATGAAAACATTTTGCATAATTCAGTGTTTTGAAAATCAGACGTCAGATGTGCAAACCTTAATGATCAGATTTCATTAAACATTTAGATACAAAACTGAAGAAAACTGAAGACAAATAACTTTCTATCCTGTGAAACAGGCTGCGGTACTTTCTTTCTTAATTAGAGCTGAAGGCAGACTTTCCTTCTCAGTTTTGTTTTGCTCGTTATTGATCAACTGATCTGAATCCTAAGCTTGACAATTATGTTCTTCCCTTCTATCTGCACACCCGTGCCTCCCAAAAATGACAAATTACTTGCGTAAGAGAATTCTGCAATTGTTGTTTTGAATAGCATATCAGGTAAAGATTATTATTGTTGCAGTGACACCAGTGGTTGAAGTGGGTAAAAAATGCCAGTACTCTCCTTTGACCTACCCTTTTCACATTGTCCCTTCCTGCCACCATTTGTGAAAATAAAATCAGGTCCTTAATAGCTTATAAAGGCTACATTCTAGGGTTATATTGTGGTAAATAATCTAAGTCCACAATGTTTGGGTATTTCCCTGCTTTTAACTTGTGGTTGTAAGATTCTAATTTAAATTTGTAGAAGACAGTCACTGCTTAATGTAAACGTAAGATTTTAATTTGAGACAAACAACCTCAAGTCTGCCCATATTTTACTGTAGCTATAAATTAGAATTAATAGCTTACTGAAACTCCAAATTCACTAGTTCTGATTTAATTTTGATACACTCGAACTAATAAATCAAGTGTGCTCACTACATATCAGCATGATGCTATAGTTATTGCAGTTCAAGCCACTTAACTGGCCCAAATATAGTAAAATGTGTAATGTTTTGAAGCTCACACTGCGAGATTTTAAAAGTCATAAAGGACTTGTACATATCTCGCTGTGCGAGCTCAATAAAATCTTAACAGCAACCTGTATCACACTGTACAGTACAGGGTTTATTAGATGCCGCCGGACTGTACAACATTTTGATGCCGGAGAATCTTGTTTGACACAAGGATCCAACAGAGATATTTGCACAACAATAAATGGAAATTAAACTCTGGGACCGATGCTCGTATTATTATTAGATTTGGATTCTAAAGGGGGAAATAAGGATGAGGATAAAGTGACATCTGTAGATGGCTTATGGCTTTAAAAATGGCATCAGGCACACTGCATGATTTATCCTTGAAATGTCTAACACTGCTGATATTTGTTGCAGGTCATTTTTGGTCATGAGACAGAGAAAACTGCTGGCGATGAGGCGGTCAAATTAAATGACCAGCCAAAGATTTTCTTATGATTCTTTCACAATCAAATTTTTTGTCTACTATGACCAATTTCACACAGCATGAACCTGCATCCACATTTTGCATGACCACGACTTAAACATCATACCAAGAGATTTACTGTTACCTTACAGTAGCAATCCTTCTTTTTTTGCACAGTTTAATTCACATTTTGTGCATTTTTAATCTTTTTGTAGTTGTCAAATGATTTGTTGCACTGTCTTGATTACCATCTTTTCAATTTGTCAGTTAGTGGCACTGATCAGCTTCCCAGCACACGCCCATCTGTGCCTCTAATTTGCTCCTTTTGGCTAACTTTTAACCAATCACAGTTCCTGATGTGTGACCTGCCGATGCAATCAGAAGCGGTGCAGAGTGCCATGACCTCCTGTTTTCAATTGATGTGATGCATATAATTTCTATGAACTGACTAGTTTACAGATGATGATACTGACACCGAGCATCAGCAGGTTTATGAAAAACGACGGTTCAGTGAGGAGAAAGCTTCAGAAGCACCAGCTCTTCCTTATGGGTGAAAACGGTCCACATTGAGCACTGAGTGACCCTATCATGTAGCATCACTGTTCACTTTTTACCTGCATGGCTCTCATAAACACAATAGGTTTTCAGATCTTCTAAAGAAAACTGTTTATAACATTTCTCTTGTGTTAAAACTTTATGTACTGTACCTTTCCTGCTGTTTCCTCAATGTTCACTAAAAAACAATCATATTTAAAGTCAGTAATCATGTACAAACAGTTTCACTTTATTAGAATTTGAAATAGCTTGATTCACCTTAGAAATTGAAACAATTTAGCAATAAATACCTTAAATTTGTGTAAATTTGCTGTACTTTAATATCAAGTACAGCAAATTTAGACGTTTCCTTTAAAAAATGGTGACATGGATAAAGGCTGCAATACGTGAGCAGTTAGTTAGTTTTATAACAACCTTCTCATGTAACTTTTAAACTCTGATAACATCATTCATCACATTTAAAAATAAAAATGTAGTTGGTGCTGAACATACTCTTATTGCAAGGTAGTTTTTTTCCTGCTTGATCCAAAATATTTTTAGACCTCGAATTAAAAAAAAAAGTCCTCCTTGTTTATTTATTTATTTTTAACTTTTGTTTGTCTCCGTCTAGAACATATCAGTGCTTCTGTGTTTCCCCTAATTAAGTATCTTATTAAATGAACTCCCCAAGCGAGGAAACTACTCAGGTAACACTGAATGGATCTGTGCTTTCATGTTTCGTTGATTAAAAGCAAAAGGAGCTCCGATGTCACCTCTTAAATTGTCATTGATTGTTTTTCTTTCCTCCAAACAACAAGTAAACATGCGTTCTCCTTCACCTAGTAAACTTTTGCTCCTTGTCTTTACACAACTTCTCTGCGCAGCTCAACATCTGCTAATCTGAACCTGATTTTGTGCTCTTTTTTGTTATAATTTGATGTTTGAGGTTGAAATGATTAGATTTACTTGTAGAGAAAAAAAAAAAACTGAAAGTCACTGTAACCACTAAATTATTCTCAAGAGCTGCTGAATTTATTTGTTTTTACTTGATGAAATGAAGACTGTTTTTTTTTTTGTTTGTTTGTTTTTTTTTACTCTCTCCTATCCTAATTTGAAACCAAGCCATGTTTTGAATATCCTTCCTGCTTCCCGCTCAGCAGTCTGATGGTCCTAAAACTTTCACCACAGGCTATATTCCTATGACAGATGTTTATTACAAGGATGTGATCCACATACTTTAATGCACAACATGCCCACATTACTTACACTAAAGCACCAGCAAACATCCACAGACAAACACGCAGTGGACAAAGTGAATGATATTCCAAAGGAGATAATTTCTTGTTATGGTCGTTCAAAGCAGCTGACATGCCCATTTTCAGAAGTATGTATGTAAGGATTTATGATGATAGGATGCTTATCTTTATGAAGAATTGACAAAGTACAAAGTCAGATTTAGAAAATTTAATTTGTAGTGAAGGAATAGCAGGCTGTCAAGTAAACAGATTCTGGTTCAGATTTGTGTGGACACACATAAGATGCATTTGTTTTTTTTCCATTTTTGCTATCTTGAAGCTTCCTCATTTTGATTTATGATCAGCGCATTGCAAAAAACAATAGTAAAATATAATGTGATCTTTTAAACTGGTGTCTTCATTTGTCTTTGCTCTAAATTTAGAATAGGTTGTGAGAGTCTGGACAAGTGTTGTCCTTTTGTTGCTCTCTTTATCCTTATCCCATCCTTGAAATCCTCCACACACATGCACATACACACACACACAGGCAAAAACAGTGTTGCTGTTGTATCATTTGATACAACTCCTTATGGGGACTTTTAAGATATACATTGGGTCTGTTGTACAGAAACTGTTCAGAGACTCTGGTAAATCTGAATCTCACCTACAAATACAGAAAACTGTCAGAGAAATTCAAATATACAACAATATTGTTTGATAAAATCTCCAGAGCAAGTACAAGACAACAGGAACAACAGAAAAAAGGTGAAGTAAAACTCAGAGCAAAGTCTGGTGGCTTGCTCTGTTCTTAGCAAGACTTACCACAGAGTTAAACAGTGATATCCAAGATAAAACAACAGGTCAAAAGCAATTTCCTGCAGGTTCTGCCAAGTGGAAGTACTTGTGTTAGAGCTATCCACCTCACCGCCTACCCACTGATACGTGATTATTTGTGGGTAGACCAACCTGACATTCAAGTGTGAAACCCAAATTGTTGTATGTTTGCCAAATGTAATTTAAAAAGTTTTAAAAGATAAAATATTGTGCATTAGAATTTAATCAAACATGATTAAAAACATAAAGATTATGCCACCCATTACTGGTTTCCTCAAATGCAGAACGCCAACTCTTCTCATGGCAAAAAAGTTAGAAATGTCAAAAACAAAATGAATCCTGAAGACAAATCTGACCTTTAACAAAATGTTATAAAAGAACCTTTGACCACAATAAAAGCCTCCAACCATTTCTTAAATTTCTTTAGAACCTTCTTGCACCTTTTTTTTCCTCTTTAGTTGCACGGATAGTTAGATTATTGGTATATTCTGTTCTGTGAGTTTAAATGATCAAAGATTCTGTAACTGAATGTGTATATTGCAAGTTTAGCAAATCTAAAATGTTTTTCTGACCCAATTTGTGAAAGGTGAAACAAATTACCCTTTGCAAACAAGTTCAAAACCTTTGCATCTTTCAGGGGATTCAAAGCTGACAATAAGATCACAGGTGTGTTGTCGCTTTGGGGTATTTGGAGAATAAATAGTTTCCATTGAATTACATCAGCTGAATTTGTTAGTCTGCCCCAACACAAAGTTGAGCCGAGGCTTCTGCTCTGGCTACGTGCCTAATTTGATGCATCGCCAAATGAGCTGTGTACTTGTTACTATTTATGAGCTACAGATGTGCGCTGGGATTTATCCATCTCATTTTCAAGGGTTTTAATGTATACTCATTCTGTTGTGAATTGCCAAACTTCCCCTCCCATCCTCTCTCCTCCTGTCCTGTTTTTTGTCACTCCTCTCAGTGGCCACCTCTCAGCATTAACTGTTGCTGTGATCTGACTCAACCTCTCCCTCTGCATTACCACTGCAGCACCATCAATCACACCCGTACACACACACACACACACACACACACACACTCACACACACTGAGCGATTGAGAGTGAGGACAAGGATGGCTCTGTGATAGACAGAAAGAGTGTGTGTCAGTGGGAAACTCGCCAGTGCACATGCTGGTACAGATTTCAAATAATAAGCGGAGAAGCATCCAGCAGGGACTTAATTATTTTCAGATGTGTTAACATTATTTACATCTTAAGTTATTGCTGTATCTCTGTAAGCCTCTGCAGAAATTCCCAATTAAGGAAGCAGAGGTAGCAGTATGGGTGCATGAACTTATCTCCATCAGTGTTGTTTATGAGCGTGTGTACATTTATGTTGCATAACATTGGAATGTTTCGTTTTTCAGGCTCCTTCCACATGGGAATGTTTTTTCTGAAAAGTTTTTATTCTTTGTTTCAACCAAGCGTCCACACGTAAACAGTGTTTTAGGAGCCCTTTAACAGTATTTTTGGAAAATGGGTTCTAGCGTGAGAAAATATTGAAACCCTGCACTTTTGTGTGGATGGCCAAATGCAAGCTTTAGACAACTCTGATGTCACAGACCCACCTTGAACCTCACCTGCAACCCCAAGTGTAACGGATGCATCGAAAGTAATAGCAATAATGAAAATTAGACACTTGTGTTTGTGTTGCAGACGCTAGTTTCTTAACTACAGCCAAACCTTCAGAAACTGTATTACTTCATTGAACAGATGAGGCTGACCAGTAATAACATAACCTTAAATAAAGCAGAGCAAAAATCCCTCAATATTACGTCAAATAATCTAAGGACAAGAATCTTTTAAATCACTTTAATGAACTGTCAACAATATAATATGCAGAAAATGATCTATGTACAGCAAGGATATCTTATATTATAAAAATGTGGGAAATACAAATAGTTTTAAATGCCCGACACGTAAAAGCCTGATATGCTTTAAACACTGTGAGGAAACCTTTCCCTACAGCCATCCCAGTATCTAAAAAATGTTCATTATGTTTGTGTATTTGTACTGACAACTCACTGTCCTGCACACAAAGTAGAAGTTCCACTTTGTCATCTGTCCGCAAAAAGTAATTGGTTCTTGCGCTTGTATTTGCCATACTTGTCTTTTTCATCTTGTTCAGTTTATAGTCCAGGGTTCCCACTCAGCATTTAAGTGTTTTGAGCATGCTTCAGTCCTTGTTTCCTGTTTCTGGTGTATAAGCCTGACATTGTTACTACGGTATTTTGGGTCATTTTCTTTGTTTCTGTGTGCTGTGTTTACAAGGATTTTTATAGAAACAACTCATAGAAAGACTGTTTTGAAAATAAATACTTCTGTGTGGTCGAGACCTTAGAATACAGGAAAAAAACAAAAACACAAACAGCTTAAATTTTGCTGCTCAATTGCAGTAAAATTTGGTATGTCAAACTGCTGAGACTTCAGGGCAGTGAACATGCTTATATTATTTCTCTCAAACTCAAGTAGCTAATGGCATTTCATAATACTAAAGAACAAATTGTAGTTTTCTTAGGATTTCAGGCAGTGGCTATTCATACACTGAAATGGCATTAAGTAAATCCTCCCATTGACATTTATTGCATTTGTGCATCCGCATAAATATTGGTTTGGAGCATGGTTCACTTAAAATAAATGACTTGGATGTTGAGCCCCAATGGCTTAACAGAGGCTTTAATTTCATGCTTTTTCCATGTGAAAAATTCCAGGGAGATATTGTCGTTTCTTGCATAGTGGGACTAATTTCACATGAAAAGAAAAATATCGCAGGACAATATTGTTGGCTAATGAGTCACTGTGATGCAAATTAAGACATTTCACCATGTCTTGGGAGGAGAATGAAGAAAACCAATATAGCTACAATTTCTGTTCATCATTAGTTTTTTTTTATTCTCTCTTCACAAAAATGTAATATATTGTTAAGAACTTGCTGCCTTTAATCTTAATTAAACCTATGGACTTGAATGTTTATTTTTTTCCTTTTAAACTCAAGTTCCTTGTTTCATTTTATAAATTTTTAATGCAAAATCACATTGCTTATGAGCAGTTTAATGAACTTGTCAGATTTGGTCTCTTTAATTCAAAAATAATTATCTTTGCCCCCATATCCAGTGCTTTGACACTTTTACAGGCTACAAGACGTTTTAGTCATAAGCAATCGTGTAAAAAAAAAGAAGATTTTTAGTGGAAAGATTTTGGGGTTGTTTTGCTTCAGAGATCAGTATGCAATATTTTTGGACATGAAGAACAAAATTGGTGCATTTGACAGACACATCGGACAATCTGGGTGAATGTCAAACCTCACACATGCAATCAAGGTAAACAACAGCTTCTGCTGTGTCCTCCTGTCATGTGGAAAATGACTCACGCCGTGCCTGAATCATGGGATATATTCACACCTCTGCACTCACACTGTGCAGGTATTAGAAGTTTTTCTGTCAGAATATCCTCTGTGAAAAACTTTACGATGAGAACATGGACTAAGAATAGGCAAGTAGCTGAACTGTTTTGCATATATGTGATATATATATTGTTAATATTGGTTTCTAGAACTAACACTATAGTAGAATGTTCATTTTTCATCTCTTTCTCTAATCTACTTCATTTAAAACTTTGTTACTCTTTCTTTCTTTTAAACTTTATGACAATATTTATGCTAAATTGATAATATCTTTAAAAAGTTTTTTAATGACTCACAGTGTTTCAAGTACATGTTCAGCTGTATTTTATTTTGAAGGAACAGATATTTTCTTTAATCTCCAGAAACATCAGTTATAACAAATTAAGCAAACATGTCCAGCTTTTTTATTGCAATATCTGTATAAAAAACACCAATTGCTTTATTTTGAATTGCTTGTTTATGAGCAATCCTTTTTCCTGTTAACGCTGCCAGGTATTACTGACACAGAAAACAATGCTAAATCACCGCTAGCAAGCCCCAGCTACTGCAGGAGCTCCGCACAGCTTGGGTTTCCATTAGCTTGGCAGTATAGTTGCACACACATAACACATGCACAAACATAGAAGAGCAAATGCATTGTGTTGCACACGCGCACACTCCCAACCCCCTGATTCCCATTAACCTGTGGAAGCTCCTTCTAGGCTGAAAGAGAGAACCCTAATTTGTCAAGCTGCCATGGGTCTTTGAGCTGAAGGTCATTAGGAACTGGAGTTCACCTATAATTACTGTCAGACCACTACCTCAGCATGGGTATGCATGCATATTCTATATGTGGGTGTGTTAGTCTGAATATAAGACATCCTCTCTATGTTTGCATTTGCATTTTAGGATTTGGAGAGCAGGGTGTGTCGTCATTTCTTCACAAAAACAAGTGCCATCATCACCATATTTCTGTTTTAGGTCAAGTTGTCAAAATTGAAGACATAGGCTCATAACTAACTGTATAAGACAACAGCATACTTTATAAAATGCCTTTTGTCTGAAGAACAGTAAACCAGTAGTATAGTCAAAAGATGTGAAGGAAAAATTAAAAAGTTATTCTGTTTTATCTCTGTAGAAGCATTTTCAAACAATTTGTGCTCTTAAAACAGCAATATTAACCAGCAGGCACAATTTGTACAATATTTAGGTTAAACAAAACACTTTTAAAAAGTAGATCTTAAGACAAGATAGGCTACTTGTTCCAAAGTCTGGGTTTTGGACTGTAATTGTTTTTTACAATTATTTTAGGTTGAAGTAATAAACATCCTCTGCTAAAGAACACATTTTTTTAGGCTAGCTGCTCTAAAGTTTTGGTTTTGGACTGTAAATGCTTATCACTTGCAGCTCTCTGTGTAGCAGCAGTGTTAGATTCATTTAACCTTCAGTTTAGGATATTTGTTGAAGTGCAAGTTATTTTGTACATGTGCAAAACTAATTTTATCCACCTGTATTTAGTGAAAACTTTGCTCTAATTTTCTCTTACAGGAATAAGGAGTCAGTCAGTTCATGAAAAAAAAACAATAAATGGTTATTTTTGATTTATTTTAACAAGTAACTTTACATATTTATCAGCAGTAAACTGAGGTTTCATACAAAACAGACAGTAAAGCTTGAAGCAGATAAGAGATCATTTCTAATAAATTTTAAATCCTGTGTTTGCAACGTATTCAATCTAACATATTTTACCATTCATAAAATAGCATAAATTATTACCTCAAAAACCAAGTATCCTTTCTTGAGACCATTCAGTTTCACAAAATTAACATCCATTCTGTGTGGTTGAAAAGTTTAGGGCAAGTTAAAACTATCCAATGTTTTTGTGCTGATTCAGCATTCTGCTCGAGGATGCTTTAAAAGCACAAATAGTTGATGATGGAGATGCTTCAATCTGGAATCACAGTTTGAAAGGTGGAGTCTTTATCATCGGACCAGCATGGCGTCAACCTTCAGAATTGATCAGTGGTTTTAAAAGTGTTGTATAAGTTCCCAAGTGGGAAAAAATAGATGTATTCTCTGCTTCTCTGTGTTTCATTCAGATAAATGTAGTTTTTGGCACTGCCAGAGGTGCAAGGTAAAACGTTTGTTAAATACTTGGATGACTTTTCTCCCTTATTTGCAATATTAATTTAAAAGAATAGCAAAACTTGTTTTTAACAACTTTTTGTGTTGCATTTGTTTCATTACAAGTCGCGCCAACAACAAATTACCTGAGAGGTGCTGTTTCTAATTAACTGCAGTTCCTTAAGAAGGAAGCCCAAGGCCAAAACAGTTTTATGGGCAACTGTGCATGTGTTTGGTCAAACAATGTTTGATAGACAAAGTCCAGACCAACATTTAGGTTTTCAGAACACACTAAAATGTGTGTTTGTTGTTGTTAGAGTCATATCAGTTCATTTATTTAATAATCAGTACC
Source organism: Kryptolebias marmoratus (assembly GCF_001649575.2). Taxonomy (NCBI): domain Eukaryota; kingdom Metazoa; phylum Chordata; class Actinopteri; order Cyprinodontiformes; family Rivulidae; genus Kryptolebias; species Kryptolebias marmoratus. The sequence goes on along the minus strand of NC_051450.1, from coordinate 19,037,265 downwards.
ACTTGAGTATTTTATGAACACAAAATCCATTGTAGTAGCCTGTTATAATAGAGAAATGCATTGAATGAGCAGATTGTAAAACATAATTAAATGTACTTAATTTCTTGTTTTTGCATGTTAATTACACTGCCTGTTCATAAAGTAATTTATGAATAAATTGTTTAAATATATTTTGTTTAATAACATCTAGCTTTGATAAACTCCCCCTGTTGTTTCAATATGCAGTAATGTCACAAACTTTAAAATTAAAGTTAAATTAAATTCTTGCCAAGATCCTACACTGATGATCACATACACACGATTCGGTTATAAATTGGGCAAGCAGCATCTGTAAGCGACATATTCCAACTTGTAATAAGCCACAAATCTGTTGTACATTGTCTTGTAGTGTAATAGTGTCACACAGATGGCCCATAGGCTCAGCTTGGCACTGAAAACACCAGTAATAAAAAACCCAAATAATACCCAAATTTCACACTATGCTGCCTGGATCATAGTCGGAACTAGATGTCTTTTCGTCATGACTGAATTGTTTTACCAGTGACTGATGCTGAATAAACCTTTAGTTTGCAACTAAAATAGTAAAATTAAAACTGATAAATACTACATGCATTTGTCTCATTACCAGGAGCAATAAGATGTGCTGTATTTGTGTCAAAAAATGGGGATGCAAATTTTCCACTTGCACTAAGGATCAACCACCTTCACTGGTGCTTTGATAGAAGGACATCTGAATAAAATGTGTTTTTAGCACAGATTGTCAACTTGTGTGAGATTTTGACTCTATGGTGGCTAATCCTTTTTTTTTTATATTTGGTCAAATGTCCCCTGACCGATTCTCCCACAATATGAGAGTTGGGAATTCCTGCAAAGCCAAATTGGAATGTTGAAAACTTGATCATTAAGGGTTTTCAGGTAATCATCTGAGTTCTTTGTTTGGCTCATAATTTTGCTCATCTCAATAGATGTCTTTAGGTTGTAATTTATTGTCTTTTTTTTACCAGGGCTAGATTAGGATTGATGAATTTATAAATGTCAATATGTTCATCAAAATATTGTATCTATAAATATTGTTTTTCAATTGTACTAACAAATATAACTTACATTTTTAAATATTTTAATGTTTAATAAATTAGTAACTGATTATTATTATTAAAACATTTGTCTTAGCAGTTTGAAAGGGATCTGACACAAATGGATATCAAATACCATAAGTGCTTTGTTCCAAAAGTTTTTTAAGCCCCAAGCCTGTAACGCTAATTTCACTCATTTGTTTTCATGTCAAGGCCAGGCTGTCTGTATTTTTTATACGTGTAGCCACCCGTCAACTTCTTTCTGTAGGGCAAATTGGACATATTAGACACCAGCACTGGATTTTTTTAATGAAGTTAACTTGGTATGTAGACATTGTGGAAGCCAATGTATGTAAGTGTGATTTTAACACACAAGTACATTTGTTTCTTTTATTCCCAAACCCTCGACACAGACCTCGTCTTTCACTGCCAGTCAGAACATATTGTTTCTCAGCATGGTGGACTTTAGGGCTAACAAAGGGGTGGAGGGCAGCGAAGGGTGTGATATAATGGGCTGGAGTTGCCAGATTGGCAGCAAATCATCTTTATGAACACACAGAAGGGTAGTAAGAGGCTCACAATTTTTTTTTCCCCAAACTTCAGTAGAGGAAATGACTGAGGCCCATCCAGATCTTACAAACAACCAGTAATTCACTGATTGCTCTGATTCAGCCCTGCATGGCAGGCAAACAAAGTGAACATTTTTGTATTATTCTGTATTTAAAAAGATTTTTATGTTCTTTAACGGCTTTTTGGTGGTCAGTGTCACAGCTTTGTAATCCTGAGGTTGCAGGTTCAAGCCCAATTTGTGTCAGGAAGGGCATCTGGCATGAAACAATTGCCAAATCTTTCACACGAGTTCACTTGCTGTGGTGACCCCTGAAGAAGGGAGCAGCTGAAAGAACAACAAGTTGCTTTTTCAAAACTGCAGTTTGAAAATATCTAACTTTAGACTGTAGTTTTAGTTCTATTTAACCTAAGTGAGACCGAGCACATTGTGCCAATGTATGTTTTACCGTTTTTGCAGATAAAACATACATTGGCACAACTAATACCAAATCCAAATATTTGCTGCATTGAAACTGATGTTTTTCCATATTTATGATGTACCAGAGACAATTTCACACATGGGATATCTGATGCAGTTTCTCATCATGTTGATACAGGGGAGGCTGAGCTTGTGTGGGTGTGTGTGTGTATGTATGTGCCTGGTTATTTGTACCGCTGTATGACAAACCGGTGTGTGTGTGTGTGTGTGTGCTTGCAATTAGATACTGACAGCTGGAATTTATTGTATGAAAAACAAGAAAGATTCCTTCATTCTTTCATAGCTTTACTTCAGCATTCCCATTGATTAATCACAAACAGTTTTTCTGGCATTAAACAGATTTGTTTATGTTTTATATTACAGATTGCATACCTACACACCTAAACTCCAAGCTATTATGCACATTCTGTGGTCTAAATGAGTTAATTTGCTCAAGAGCTGTTGTTAATTGGAATCCAGTAGTGTAATTGAGAGAATATACAAATATTGATTATCTATTTATTTCAATTTCTGCCCATGATGGACTTTGCCTATCAAACTAAACACAGCTGGCAGAGGACGCGGGGGGGATGCAACGAATTCCTCAGCACTTCAGGTTTCCTGGATGAATGAACACTGATGTTTGTAGAAGAAACAGATGAAACACTGCATAGTTTTGCCCTCTCTGTGTTGACGTTCACCAAAGATATTTTAAGTGCAAGTGGCCAATCACAGAGCAGGCTTCAACCTGTCAGTCAAACACGGCAAGAGTCTTCATCTTTGAACCTTTAGATTTGATAAATCCAGCTTTGGGGCAGAAAATCTTTTTTTTAATTAACATTATTATTATTTTTTATTGTTTTAAATAGAGTAATATACTGTACATCGATGTATTAACATGTTTAGTCTTTTGTTTTTTTGTTATTTCTGGTGTTTGGTAACTGATAGTGAACAAAAAGAGACTTTCAAAGAATATATTTGTAGTGATGAAAACATCCATCCATACATTTTCTTTACCCTCCTTTCCATTCAGGGTTGCAGGAGAGCTGGTGCTTATCTTCAGCAGTTACCGTGTGAGTGGCAGAGTACACCCTGGACAGGTCACAAGTTCATCACAGGGCCACATAGAGACAAATGGGACATACAACCATTCACGTTCTCACTCACACCTAGGGATAATTTAAAGTTATCAGTTAAATTAACTTGCATGTTTTTGGTCTGTGGGAGGAAACCAGACCCGGAGAAAACCCCCACATGCATAGAGAAATCATGTAAACTCCACACAGAAAGGCCCCAGGCAGGAGGCCTTCTTGCTGTAAGGTGACAGCTCTAACCACTGTACTGCCGTGCTGTCCTGATGAAAACATTTTCATTTTATTATCTAATATGCCTTATTTTAATCCATGCATTTCTCAAACCGTGCCACAGGAGGGCTGTTTGTACTGCTTTCATGTTTTAGTGCATCACAAAAAATTGGATACTTTTAGCTAATAAACATTATTGTTGTTTATTTTGGTTGTATTTTTTTTTTGTTCTTTTTTTCTCCAACTTGCCATTTCTTGTGCCATAAACTCACCCACATGAAAATATGTATCAACTCTGTTGTTGTATTCCTCTGTGTTCACACTCAACTACACACCTGTGCTCTCACTGACCCACGATCCATTGCTGGTAGTGTATCACTAGGAGACAGAAGGTCACGCTTCATGCAGCTCTGAGCAGATCAGCCCTGGCTGAGAGATCTTTGAGCCAGACGGGTCTAACTGATCTGGCCAGGGGTGTATTCCACAGTGCATGTTTAGTGAAAACAATTGGTTATCTTTTTCAGAAAATGTTAACTTAACTTGCTGACTGGCAGGCTGAATCTGCCAGCCTGATAGTCAGCAGATACTATAGGATTTCATAACCTTTTGCAAAACGGTGAGTTAAAGAAAAATCGTGACATAAGAGTGAGATACTAGTTCTTTACAGGTACGACTCTGTCTTGACCTTTTACAGTAAATAGCAAAAAGTGGCAATGAGTAACAATGTTCCCATGCAATAATTTTTTTTTTTTCCATTGTTGTTTTTTATTTTTGTTTTACCATCATTACATTGGCTTCTAGTTCTTCTTTAAGTTCTTTTATGTGATTTTAAACACCTGCATGGTCTCACCCCACAGTATCAGTCCGAGCTGCTCCAGCCTTACGTTCCCTCACACTCTCTCCGGTCGGCAGATCAGCTACTTTTGAAGGTCCCAAAGTGAAAGAGGAGGGTAAGAGGTGACTGAGCGGTTTCAGTCGCTGCCCCCAAACTGTGAAACGATCTGCCTCTGCAAAGGCAGATCAGAGAGGCCAACCTTCTTCCTGTTTTTAAATCATCTCTTAAAACACTGTTTTTCCTCTTTGGCTTTTATCGTTTTTTTTTTTTATTATTTTATGGTTTTAACTGTTTTATTGCTAAGACTGTGTTTTATTTGATTTTAAAATTGTTATTCTTGTTTTGGAATTTTTTGTGTTTTTATTTGTACAGCACTTTGGTCAATGGCTGCCAGTTAGATGGAGATGATACTCTGTGGAAAAAATAGTAGTAGTAAATATACTTACCAATATAATAAAGATTCTTCAGAATTTATGCTTTATCACCCTTTCAGGGAAATTCTGGTCATCTGAAATAAATACTGTGTAATTCTGAGTTCAAACCTATATTTTAAAGGACCTGTTGTTTGTTTGTGCAACAGATGCCTAAAATATACCTTCTTGTCTTGTTTAAGCAGCAGTGTTAAATTTCTGCATGTACCAACAACCAAATAGATTTAATGAATCCTTTTTTATACGAGTGAAAGGGAAAAAAAACGATCTCAAACTGTACATATTCATCACTAATACCACCCACCATCCATTTCTAAAACTACATCAAAAAGACCAGAGGAGTCTTGTCAGGGGGGCATCCTGTCACAGACGACCTCCCATATACTAGCTTCAGGGTCGATGGATTACTACTGACACAAAGAATCAGTCATTGTGAGCACCTCTTTAATTACCCAGATAAATAATTGATTACCTTAAACAGTCAGATCCACAAGGGTTATTGCTCAGGCTAACTGAATGTTAAAACAAAGAAGGTTTACTGGTACAAAACTGAACAAACTGAAAAAGAGTTAATATTATAGACTCTGAAATCAGACTAAAACATTTATTCTTCCAAATAATTTAAATGAAACTGTATGTATTTACTTGAAAACTAGTTTCTAATAGTTAAGACCTTACTTTTATAAAGGTTTCTAATCACCAAAAGATGAAAAGGTCATATTAGGTCATCAGATAATTAGTATTTTTATGTAGACATGGATGCAGCTTATTAGAAATATTAAGGCTTGCTTTTGGCAAAGCTCCTCCTACTTATCCAAGCTCCACACATCATATTGAGCTTGGGGTAAAGCTGCTGCTCCTCTAAAGTGGTTAAGGCATGTGATTAGATGCCTCCTCCCCTCTGAGGTCCAGCTCCAAGGAGACCCCGAGGAAGACCTAGAGCTTGCTAGAGGGACTATATCTCCTATCTGGCCTGGGAATGCCTTGGGATCCCCCAGGAGCAGATGTAGAGTGTCCCTGGTGAGAGGGATGCCTGGGTTTCTGGAGCTATTGCCTCAGCTTCATGGACAGATGGATGGAAACATGACTGTGAGAATAAAACACACCTTTGAGAGGAGAGAGACTCTTGAGAAATGTTTCATGATTCAAAAGGTTTAAATAATAGTCTTTGGGTGGGATGACTCTATAGGCGCTTTTTAAAAAAAAAAAAAAAAGTTTGGCCATATGGCCACAAAGACGAGCTTCTCTTTTAATCTTTCAATCAAGCCACGCACATCCCACGAAGATGAGCACATTCATTAATGAAGCCAGCATCTTGTAATCAAAAGAGAAATCAAGTACAACTCAGTCGTGTTGATATGGAGCACTGCTCATAAAGTTTAAGTCCTCAAACAAGTCAGACATTCTAAATCCCAAAATGGACCAGCCGCACAAGCCCTCTGTCATCACCACATCACACAATCTGGCTTCCCCTTTCAAATGTTGACTGTTACAGATCTGTTATGTCTGGATTGGCAGCTCAAGGGTGCAACTGCGGTAGGTTCGCTTTAACACCCCAAGCCGCAGCAGCCAGAAGGCGTAACAGTCCATGCTTGATGTGTTTTGTAAAAGTGGTTTAAATTATCGGTGCTCCGTACACAAAAAGATGAAATGTAATGGGAATACCTGATGAAACTTCAAGATTGGCATGTTGTCCTATTTGTATTAAATGTAAGTGTAAGCCTGAGTTTAAAACTATGCACTCGATTTGTAGATAAAAATTGTTTGGTGTAAGGTTTGAAAACTTAAAAAATGAATCTGGACAAAAAGCAGCAAATAAAAAGCCCTTGCAATGCACTGGCTCTCCTGGAAGCACTTTCACACAAGAAACCAGGAAACACTGTGTTGAAGTGGTTCCTGCATTTTACATGAACATAATAGTCTTTTTAAATGGGACAAACAAAAACAACAAAAAACTAAAATCCTTTCATTTTCCTGGCATGGTCATCCTGACCTATAAACCCATAATGCATTTCAGCAAAAAACTGCATTCTTCAGGGACTCTAAACTTATTTTAATGAACTATGGGCCCTTTTCCTGAGGTAGTCAACCAATGGGAGCTCTCCACCTATAATGGAATCGTCCATCACCAGGATTCTGCCCCGAGACATCTCAAAAAATGGAACAACAAAAGAGGGCATCCTTTATGACCTAAAACAGTGGTCAAGGCACAGCAAAGGAACAGGATAATAAAAAACAACCCTCCTTTCAAAAAATCACAAAAAAAAAAATTTTATGACAAAGAAATCTCTTTAGAAAAATATTGTTAAAAAACTGAATATTTTATTCTTGCAAATTATAAACACAAAATCTCTGCTTTTGGTTAGGCTTCCTTGACTTATATTTGTCTCAGATGAAAAGAAGGATAAGGTTGATCTAATAATCAATCACTGTCTATTTTGTGCAATCTACAGCAAATAAAAAATAGAATAAATAATAATAAGTTCTGTATTAGGAGAGGGTGGCATGGCAGGACAGTGATTAGAGTTGTTGACACAAAGCAAGAAGGTTGCAGGATTGCCTCCCAGCCTGGGGTCTTTTTGTTCAGAGTTTGGATGTTCTCCCAATGCATGTGTGGGTTTTCTCCAAATACTCTGATTCCTCTCACTGACCAAAATCATGCAGGTTAGATTAATCTGTAATTATAAATTCATTCTAGTTGTGGGTGAGAGTGTGAATGGTTGTGAGGCCCTGTAATGGACCTGCGACCTGTCCAGGGGGTACCCTGCCTTTTGCACAACGACCACTGTAGATAGGCCCCAGATCCCCCACAAAGAAAAAAGTGGGCAAATAAATTTGATGTATTAGGAAAAAAAATAAGCCTTAAAAAGTTAAATTAAATGAAGCTTTGTTCCTCTGAAAAACACAGGAATAAAAGATGAAACTACAGATTTACATTTATTGTTGGTTATTAATTCGCCAGGGTTTGTCCATATCAGCGTACATTAGCAGCTCAGTCCATAACTGTCAGGATTTGAGTTATGTTTTGAGTAATATTTTGTATTAGATTTATTGTTATTTCTGTTTCTGTAGTTCTGCTTTATTTCCTGTGATCCGAGGGTTTTTATTTATTCTGTTATGTGTAGTTTTGCTCCCTGTGTTATCACTTTTTCTTGTCAGTCTGCCTCACCCATCCTCACCTGTTCCTTGTTTACAATTAGTCACCTGTGTCCGACTCCTCATCAGCCCCTGCCTGCATATTCAGTTTTTTTTGCTTTCCGTTGCTGCTGGTTCATTGTTGGTTGTCTGCCACACTCAGGTAATGTCCTCGTGTTGCCTTGTGAGTGTCCGTATGTTTGGTTGTGAGTTTGTTTTGGCTGCCTGACACGTCAGACGTTTGTTTTATTTAAGAAATTAGTTTTACTTCTTTCTGTTGGTCTGCATTCTGGGTCCAAATCCTCTCCTAACCTGATGATAACCTGCCTCAAATATGGCATTCAGGTTTTATTTAAAACTGAATGATAACATCCAGTTGTTTTATTCCTACTTTTACTGCACATAGGTCTACCATTCAACTGTCCGTTTCGCATGTGTTTTTCCTGTCAGTGTTGATTAACAAAGAAACATAAGATGTCAGTGTTTGGATGTGTTTTTGTTATTATAGAACGTAATTGATGTGAATATTGGCTTTTTTTTTTTTTTTTTTTTCTTTGTCTGCTTTGTTCATTGCAATTTGGCTCATGGAGGGAGCTCTTGTGTCTCCTGAACCTAAAAGAACTGCTTCTAAAAAAAATTATCTGGAGATATAAAGGAGAATTCATTCATTGCTTTGAAAAGCAGTCTTATGAAATTGTGGCTTACTATTAGGTCCAAAAGCAATGATAGAACAGGCTACGTAATACTGAAGATGAGCAATGACTCAGCATTTGTCATCATGGTGCTCTGAAAAGCTCCCAACCCAAGTTTACCCTTGATGACTTCCTGCAAATGCACAAAAGATTATAACATGAGTCCTCTAAGAATTAGATCATCGCACTGCATGGCTTGTTCCTGCACCACAGCAGATAATGGAACATGCAGTAACTCTCATTTCATTTGGGCGGTTTACATGTTACTTTAAAAATGCATTTAGACAGAAAGTCAAATACAGAGATATGTCAAGAAAGCAACTTTTTTTTTTCTTTTTCAAGGCATCCAATAAAACATTTACTTTGGAGTACTGCAGCTGGGAATGGATTTTTTTGTTAGTTTTTTTTTAGACAACTAGAAAACCAAAGATTCAAATATTTAGTATAGATATTATTTTAAAAGAAAGAAAAAAGTCTGTGTTTTTATCTTACTTTAGGTAAAACTAGAACTTTGTTACGATGAGATAAACGATCATTTTGATTCATGCCATGATAGTAAGTGACTTGAAATTGAGTGGGTGACCACCTTGAAGTCCAGATAATTGTTCTTCAGTCCCTCTGTTATCCTCCATAATACACCACAGGACAGTAGAAACTCTAAGAATAAATGTGCATAATGAAACACTGCTGTGGTTTTTCAGCAGTGCAGGCTGGGTAATATTGTATGAGACACAAACTGGATCATTAAAAGACATTGATATGGACTTCGTAAATTCAAGATTGAGTTTATTGTGAAGGAAATTGATTGTTGTATGTATTCTGTGGAGCAACAAGAGCAAGTTAACGTAAGCAGACACAAAATATCCTTTAAAGAAATGTATGAATACTTTTCAAAAAATATTAGCCTCACAACTACAATAAAATAAATCTGTGTTTTTGTCCTTTGAGAAACATACTTTTGATTGCATGCTGTGTTTAAAAATTGTGGAAGCTTTTAAAGTGTCAAAGTCATCGACTCATGAAGAGCTTATAAAGCTTCACAGTTAGCTAACTTATATGAGGGAAAGCTGTTGGCGTTTACTTTACCTTGAACTTCTAGGAATTCCTGTTCTTTTAAAATCTTGCTACAGGTTCCATTGTTGGATTTCACAAAGACTTTAGCCAAAAAGTGCAATTTTTTTCTAAGAAGCATTAGTAACAGTAAGAGAACAGAATTAAAAACTTTCAATATAGACACATTCATAGTTATGAACTAGTTCAAAGTTTGCTACATTCAACCACTGTAAAAGGGGGAAAAACCTCATTTAGCTTTAACAGTGCATTAATGTAACTATTGAAGTTCAAACTCCAGCACCAAGAGATGAAACTTTTAAAGCATAGAACAAAGTATTATATCAGGATCCTGGGTGCTTGTTTAATTTGTATTTTTGTTATTTGTTTAGTGTTTGCTGTAGTTTTTATTGCACTTTGTTTTTAGCTCATTTTCTTTCCTCAGTCAGTATTTTCCAATGTCAGCCTGCCACGCCCATCTATACCTGTTCCCTATCTCCATTCAGCCTCCTCCTCAGCCCCAGTCCATACAGTCTGTCAGTCTCTTCTTCTCTACCATGGATAACTGGCATACACTCATGTCATGCCTAGGTTGCCAGCTTGTCTACTTGTGTTTACTCCATAGAGCTTGTATGTTTTGCTGCCATGACGGCTTTATTTTGTTTTCTTGTTTAAGAAATCTTTAAGTAGCTGTGGTGGCCATCTTAAATTGGATTCACTCAATTCTAGATGTACATCTAAGTTTTGAAAATTTCATTAAAATTCTTCCAGTTGAGATATTTTGCTAGCAAGCAAAAAAGGTTAATTCCAACAGTTAATGCTAAAGTTTTGAGCAACAATCTCATGCCTCAAATGACACTTGGAGTGGGTTTCGTAAATGATTCTCAGAAAATTTAGCACATTTTAAAAACTGACTGAATTATTGCCATGTTTGTGTTTTCAAAGGTCAGACGGCCTTGTCAGCCATAGATTAGATTAGATTGGCTTTGAAAGTAATCACTTCTAGTAGTAACTATTTCCTGAAACGATCATTAAAATATGTCCAGTGCTTCATGAGGTATTTTGCTAAACGACAGCATTGACTCCAAATATTTAAAAGCAAAATTTTAATAGATCTTGTGTAGGTTTTGTGCTCAGAATGTGTGTTATGGACCAGTGATAACAACTAAAATGAGTACCTAATGAAATCTGTTTTTGGAGTGACTCAACTTAATACAGCCAGCCCAACTAATCAGCTATCAGCAACTCTCTGTTAAAGGAAAAGAAGCAAATCACCTAACTTATAGCAACTTCAACAGCTATGTACAGAGTCATTTGATCATAGCTGAGTAGCCAAAACATGTTTATTATATACTTCAAAGGCAAGTGACTTGTATATAAAAAGTACAACTTGCACCAAAATCACTGGTCTTGAGAATAAAATGCATCTTTCCACAAAAACTACTAATTTTTGAAAGCACAGAATTTTTATTCATCTGACTGATTGAATGTATGTGGTTATTTTATTTTGTTGATGCAAGACACTGAGGGGCCCTCAGAAACCTGAAATTATTACCAGACAAACCATAATCAAATCACATTGTGAGGCCAATAGATTCACCCCTCCTCCTGCAGTCAGATGTAACAGATCTTTTGTTTACTTTGTAAATTTTGGTTGAGACTTAAGATGCTGGCAGTGGTATAAACAACCATCTGTCATGCAAATTAGAAAGGTCATTTCTAAGCTGTGGAACATCTGTTAGTTTGTGTCCTATATGGTGCCTTTTTCTGTGACGCTCACTTGGGAGCTCCTGTCGGGCAATTCCAGGTGTATGAGACAAGATGTGAATTTAGCTGCCTGCTAATTAGCAAAGGGCTTTCGGGTTCTTTGCCACTTACTAAACAAAAATGGATTTCTTTTTTAAATTTATTTTAGTCTTAACAGACTAAAGAGTGCAAGTTTCATGCTTTGTGGAAGTCACATTTCTGCTGCTGATGCTCATCAAATAAGTTCCTGCTTTTACAGTAACTAAAAGTATGTTGACTGATGCCTATTTTATGCAATACTTTTAAATGAAATCATCTTACAAATTACAAAGTTGTAGCCATTATGATGTAAATGATGTTATCCACTTTCTTATGTGATATTGTGAGGTATTGGAGGTATGCCAAAGTTTTAAACAAGGATCACACATGATTTGTTCAATTCTGAGAATGTGTTAAAGATGACCCTCAGCTACTACCACACCAAATTCTAACTCAATATCTGTAAGATTGACTGAGTTATAGTCATTTGTTTCTTAAGGTCAGTTGGCAGCCATCTTTAATCAGTTGTAGAGTTACATCCAGTATTTTTGTCTAAAGGTTTAATTAAAATATGTCTACTAGTTAATGAGATTTTGCTAATGTTACAAACAAATGAACACACACAGGCAAAACATTATTGCCTTTGGCTGCAGATGAAAATTATTGGAAATGTGATTTTTGGCAAAAACTGAAGCTTTCACTTGTACCTAATGCCAAAACCGTGCACACAGGTAGTCTGTCACACTCAGTCACAGTTTAAAGAGACTGCATCTCCGCTATTGGCACTTTGACAGCTTTCACTGTGTTAATGACGTGGATCCAGAAAGAGCCTACACTTCAACCAACTTCAGCATTGTTATTGAAAGACCAGATTTGACAGCACAATACCAAAACTATACACGGTTTCCTTGCAGTCATTAAATGAAGACAGAAATGCTTGTTTTCCTCCCATAGATTAGGCTTGTAATGAATGCTCCTCTAAGTTGATTACATTATTGTCCTTATTGCTAAAACACAGAGAACTGGGAGATGTCAATCATTTTTCTTTGTTGTGCGCTTTGTGTACAGCTTTTGTGTTTGGACCTTTTATGCTCTCTGTCAAGGCTATTTCTCAAAATGACATTTACTATATTATTATCTGACATTTTGGATTTTTAACATTAAGTTTCTTGAACTCTTTTTATCACTAGAGATGTGTCAGTGATGTGAAGCTTTTTTTAAATAAGCTCTCCATGGCTTTAGTTCCAACTTTTGGCAGCCCACTCACACAACTTCTGGCTGCTATTTCTCCACATCCGAGTTATTTGCCTACCTGTTCCTGGAAATGTCACCAAGAAAGCTGTGGTAGACAGCCAGTTTCCCTCGTTCTCATCTTCTGTCTGCTTTCTTTCTTCTTCTTTATTCATTTTATCTGTTCCTCTTCTTTCCTCACTCTCTGCCCCTTTCCGTTCACCTCTCATATCATTCTATCATGCGTAAAACTATCTCTCCGTCGCCAGGGAATAGGTTGACATTTGCAGTTGGATATTGTAGTCATTTGCTTTGCCCTAAAATACCTGAACATACAGAACCCTACCTTACACTTGAGACTGTCAAATATCAGTGGCTATGATCTCTCACTTGAGTCTGAAGCACATGACCATATGGACAGCATTTCTGAATGTTTTCTACATACATTTCGCTCATTATACAAAGTAATCAAAATTTCTAGTTGTTTGCACACGAAACTATATTCCACACACACACAGCACATGAATTTATGCAGGTGCTTTTGTATTCATGTTACAACTTTATATACCTTCATAATCTTTTTACCTGAGTCCCGCGGGGCTTCAGTATGTGGGAAGCAGCTGTTCCACTGGGATGCATTAGTGAATTATTGATAGATATGGTTTTCATCTCTCTGAAGGATTAATTAGTAGCAAAGGAAACACAGAAGCTGCCCTTTTAGTCACAAATACAATTTACTTGTGTGGATTTTAATGATCAAAAGCAGTAAATTAAAGTGTATTATTGTTGTTTATTGTTCCTACCTGGATTGCTTATGAATTAGACAAAGCACTTTTTTTTTTTTTATATCTTTGCAGACTTTTAATGCTCTTTGGTCTACAAAATGAGCATGCAGTAGCTCTCATAGTACAAATCCATCCTCAAGTTAATCTTTTTTTTGTCAGTAACTTTAGGGCTAGGATCTACAATAGAAATTGAACTCATTGTTCATTTTCAATAGTCTACAAATATAGTGGGATATTAAGTTATGAAGACAGCTGTAGTTTTATGATTTCCATGTTGTTAAGATTTAAATATTCACTTGTTTTTTCTACAAATATAACCATCAACTGCATCTTGAAATACTGGACCTCATTCAGGATCTGGGTATTTGTAGAAGGGATCCAAGGTCCCCAAAGGATGTACCCAGTAGAGGTTTTAGCTCTCTCCTCCATGTTAGCAAACAGTAATTTTGTAGAGATGGTTGTTTCTTTTATTTTTCTGTTTTAGTAAAGGGAAACTTCTGTCAGGCAGGAAAAAATGGGAATTGATGGCATTGTTGCCCACTGCATTTTCAACAGTTATGTATTTTTAACAATTGTGATAAAACTATTATTTTGCACATGCAATAAAACACCATTTTACAACACTTTTATCTTATTATCACTGAATTTAAACAAGACTGCTTGAGTTCAGAAAAGACTGATCAGGGTTAAAGATTATTTTTAGAATGCTTTTGGATTCAGAAAAACGACTACAAAACCAGGACACTGTGATAGAAAAGTTACTTTTGATACTTTTTATAAAGACAAAAATGCTCAAAAACATAAAATGTTGATAATGACATCTACATAAAATAACATAAAATTTACTTGTTGTTGTTAGACAACTCACAGGGCAGAAAACGGGAAATCAAACCAACCAGCTATGACAGAAGCTTCACAAAACAAAGATACAAAGAAGATAACTGAATCAAATCTAATTTAACTGGACTGAATTGAATCACACTATATTAACCCTGAAGGGAAATTATATTGCTGCTGTTCATTATATAATGAAAAAAAAAAATTGATTATTAAAGAAATTGAAAAAAGTGCTTGGAGAAAGTTTTAGTAAAAGATGGGGGTTTTCCTGACAATCTAATTAAAGAGCTGATGAAGTTTCAGATCAGCTGACTGATGTGGGGCCGTGTCCTTAATGCAGATGTGCAGCAAGAGCAGAATCAGTTCATGTTGCATGAAGGTAAACATGGATTCATTTGTAATGAAAACATAGCCAGTAGCATTACAGTACTGCCCCTGAGAGGGTTTCTATAACCTGATTAGAGAGTGTTAATCCGTATTTTCAAGAGGCCTTTTCAGTGTATGTTAATCTTTCTGTTTTAACAGAACACATTCTTTACCAAAGCATCTTTTGTACATAATCCATGCAAGGGTCATTATTTGTTCAGTTCTTATCCTGAAAATCCCTTTACAAAGTGGTTCCTCCTCTACCTCACATCCACATCCACACACACACCCACACACACACATTCAATGAGGTAAAGGGGCCCTGAGGAAATAACTGGAGGCACTGAAAAATATTTTTCTTTACACCTCCATTTTTATAAAATCCACTTGGTCTCTATGAAGCCCCTCTTTATTTTGTTCATTTCTTCCTTTCCAGCTCTCATTCTGTATATGTCTGACCTGCAGCGCATGTTTATGAGCTGCATACAGAATCTGAACCTCTTAACCTGAAAAATACGGAAACTAGAGCTGCAGTTAAATTACTTGACTTGCACTTGTGTAAGCGAATATGTAGCAACTGACTGCATTTTACTCACTAGAAAAAAAATACAAATAAAATTATGGTCACACAAAGGTACCCTTCTGCAACATTTCAGCATTTAACAAATGTAGACGGGCTTGCATGCAGTCCCTTTATAAAGCTAATTACATGTAGCATACAGAGATGATGCCATATTATTAAAAAAAGTTAATTGCCTGAAAGTTGATCTGCAAGGAGGCTGAGTGTAACAATACTTTCATGAAGTAGAGGATGACACTCGAAAAACAATAAGAACAAAAGAAGAATGAGGTATAAAAGAAAAGAAAAACATGGAGACAACAGTTCCATTTGACCCCAATCAGTTCTTTGTCCACTTTGACTTCTAACTTTTCAACATCAGAACAAAGAAAGAATACCAATAACGGCACAAAAAAACAACTAAGAATACCTTGCACACCAAACTGTTCTGCACATCTCTCAAATAGACCCCAAATGGTAGCAAAATGTTAACTTTGTGTGAATTTGAAAAACAAACACAGTTATGTTGAAGCTTTAGGTGTTATTGTCTTTAATTAGATCCAGGTGCACCATGGTAATTATGAAGATGCCTTGTGTTTGGGGGTATAGATAAATTTTATTTAATATTTGAAATGCATATTATTTTCATTAATTTTTGCAAAATAATCTTTGCTGAGACATTTAAGTATGATGCAAAGATTTCTTGTGATTTCATGACTAGTGGTTGCTGCTGTTTTAGGTGTGTGTGTGTGTGTGTGTGTGTGTGTTTGGTACAGCTGCAAAGGGGAGATAAGTTGGAGAATATCACTTTGTGGGTTGACATGAGCCATAACCAGTAACAGGAAGTAAGTTCTACCTGCTTATCTTACAAACAGTCTGCATTGGAGAAAAATATAAACTAGAGCAGTTGCACTAGAGCTGCACAATATTAGAAAAACTTGCAGTGAATCATATTATTGTTTAATATTGAAATGACAACATCAAATGTGATAAATCAACATTTTCCTCACTCCTCTCCTTCTCTTCTGTCATCGCTATCATCTAAACCAGATGTGGGCTTCAAGGCCAGTGAGTCCACTGGAATGACCAAATATATAATTAGCATGCAGAACCTGAATGTATGGCATTTGAAATATAACACCCTATGATTTATTGCAGTCAAGCATATTTGATTACTTTTTGGAATTAACTTGATTCAAGGTGGCTACGCCAGTTAACTGAATGCAAACATGTCTATAACTCAGTAAATTGTACAGATATTGAGCTAAAATTTTGTGTATTAGTAGCTGACATCCCCATCACAGACTCTGACCACTAACTGATCACATACGATCTTTGTTTAAATCTTTGCTGGCATGCAAGGCAGAGGGCGTCAGGCATTATTAAAAAACAATATACATTTATGGAAGTAGTATGTCGTAAAGAGGTAGCTGCTAGATTGTTCCTTTATTGTTCCTTCTCCTTTATTTTAGAGAGAAGTGAATGTGACAGTGATTACATTTATTTATTTATATATATATATGTACACCAATGGGGGCCTTGGTATCTTTATGTGCACCAACATAAAGGCAAGTGGTCATAATGTTGCGGCAGATCAGTGTATCTCTAATGTATATTATGCAACAAAAACAAATGTTAACTTTGACCTGGTTGAAGGTTGGGAATTTGTTTTCAGATCGGCTTGTCCTGAGCAGTACTACAATGCAGAGCTTCACTGTTTAAAACAGCAAATGTGCATCTAGACTCCATGAGTTTTCAAGCACTTGTGTTTAGAGGACAATCAAACTGTGGAAATGTACTTTTTTCCCCATATGATTTACCATTTTATGAATTTTAATGGCTACTAGTTGCATTATGTATGTTCATTCAGCTTAAACATGTTGTGTCTAAGTTTCTAAAAAGTATATTTTCTCTTTTCTGTTTCACCTCCATTCTTCCCGTCTTGTTCTATCCCCTCGTCATCTCTCTCTGTCTTCACATTCATTCGCTCCCCGCAGAGAAGTGTGATGAGGCTCTAGCCTCTCCTCTGCCTCACACGGCCTTCACCAGCTCATCTGTCTTCTCCAGTGGATATGCACCTGGATATGCCAAGCTCAACAGGAGAGGAGGTAGGCACACATGTCCACTCACACAAACAGAAAAAAAAGACCACAAATGTCCCTGTACTCGCACACAAATGAATGCTGAGGTCAGGATCTGTGTACACATTTATTGAAGACAGAAAAAGAGTAATAGTTTAATTTAGATACATGTGCATACATTCATATGAGTGATTGTGCAGATGACACGCTGTGAGATAAATGTCCAAGCTTCCATATTGTGACACGCTTCACAGTGCCTTACAGCTGCTCTCACCCTCTACCTCTGTTTCCCTTTTCTCTTCTTTTCTTCCGATACTTCTTCCCTTTGTATTCCTTCTTCTCTCACCCTCCTCCCAGTCTTTAGTTTTAATCATTATCTCAGTAGCTCAGGCAGAGGCTCATTTCCACATCAGTCTGCAGCTAAAAGAGATATGGACAGACAATTACACCCCTTTTATGTTTATACAATTAATAATTCATAGTTTCCCATCTAATGGAGTCACCCTGCAGCTGAGGCAACTGAGTGGTGAACACAGACCTGGCAAGTAAAGGCAAGGTAATCTGGGGTTTTAAATCAACTGAATTACTGCTATGGAAGCGGCCAGGAGTGGTACTTCTTTAATGTGTGTTTTCTAAACAACAAGAGACAAAAACTAAGTGAAGAGAAGAAGAAAAGGAATATCACCTGACATGTTACTGATGCATAAAATATAACAAATGTACACTTTTGTTGGATATACTGTTTTTCATTGGCAAAGTGATGCTTGTTATTCTTTATATTGAAAACATATGTTTAAATTTATACACACAAACAAACAAACCAAGCGCTTTTCTCTCTTATTTCTCAAATTCTGGACATTTTTACTCTCCGAATATCATACAGCATTTTACAGCATTTCCCTGACTACTGCTGCGCAAATGACACCCAGGAAGAGTGATAAACCTGGATCTTTTGGTTCATTTAATCCAGACTTGTCTCAGTTCAGCAGGTATCCTGTTGGGTTTATTTAGTTAAAGTATAGACATAATGTTTTATAAATATGGATAATATAAAGAAATATTACTATAATTAGACTCAAACAACTTATCTAACATTTGACCAAAATGTTATAGTTATGAAGATAATTACAATTAAACTCAACAGAATTTCTCACTTAGTTACATTTTTAATAGCAATGAATTGCCTGACAGTTCCTAGCAAAGCTCAATTTATAATAAATAAATATAATTTTTATGCAAACATATATTATACGTAAATATAATTGTGATGTTACCAGTTAAGCTTTCCTCTTTAGCAAGGTTGCAATCGAGCAGTTAAATTTTAATCACAATTAATTGTGTTGGCACAGTTTGAACATGAGCAGAAATGCTTAGTTTCTGTGACCAATTAAAGTCCAGAAGCTTGAAATTAAAATTAAATAACCAATCCTTAATAGGAGTACAGTCGGTGCCACATGCACATTTGTTACTTCACACAACAGAACAACAGAAGTTAATCATCCCAGTACGTATGTATGTTGACTCAGCATTGATGATTAGGAAAGTGGATGTTTATTGTATTCTAATATGTACCGGATCCACTTCTTGGATATTTATTTTATGCTGAATACACGTATTTCTAAATTCACCCCAGTGCTGTAAATTAAGGGTTTAGTACTTTATCAAGTTAGTGAGATTATATCTATATTTCTTGTGATGTTTCTGTGTTTTGCAGTAAATTATTTTTACTGCTATCCAAACCCTTCTCAGCTCTTTTCCTCCTCCACCACCTGTCATCTTCACTCACATCTCTGCAGTCCACAGTATGAGTATGTTCTTATAAGCTATTCTACTCCAGTTTCCCAGTGCTATAAAACAGGGGAGGCACAAAATCAATGAAATGCAATTAACAGCCCAACATGCTGCAGTGAAACCTATCTTTTTATTTTTCTCATATCTCCCTTTTCTGTGATCCAGGCCCAGCCTCAATGGCAGAGAGTGGCACAACTGTACAACAAACAGATTCAATCAGAAGCTGATTTAGTGTGAAATGTGCCAACATTGACATGTGCACACATTCTGTCAAAATGAGTATATTCAGTGTGCTTCGAAAGTACAGTGACCATCATACATCATGTGGAAAAAAAGTTTAAACCGTGTAGCTACCATATATTTACATGCAGAATATGGAAGGTGTGCCCCGGTCAGAAATTTCACAACAATTTCCACAGATATGAAACAGTGGAGGCACAAAATCACCAGAACACCGCACTCATGGGAAGCTGTGAATGTCGACAGGTATTTTAAGTTTTGCCCATTTGTCAGTCAAAGCTTATACATCTCATCTCAGTCATTGATTGGTAGGTTTTTCCTGCAGATATTAAAAGGTATTGTATTCCATGACAGTGCATTTGTGAAATTACATTGCAATATTTCTTAGACCAATTTGTTTTAATTGTCAGCTGATGTATTAGTAGCTGGTAATAAAAATGTAATATATTTTATTAGCGTAATACATTATCTATGTGCTTTCTTTTTTAATTTCCATCTTTCTGCCAGGATTGAACAGGACTTTAACACTTCATTTGTGCTACCTTACTCTTTCTACTCATTCTCCTTCATCTATTGCATATCAGTCTGTTAATTCTTCAATCTAATTGTTTTTTCTTCCTCATTTTCCTACAATATTATTCTGTCTGCCACGTTTACCCATGCTCTTTTACTGTCCCTTCCTCGTGGCTTTGACTTCTCTACCTCACATTATCACTGCTCTTCTCGCCTGTCTTTCAAATGTACATCCCCCTCCCTCCCTCTTCAGTATAGCTTTTTTCAACTACTTCAAGTTCAAGACCCTTTATATCTCAACAGTGTCAGACAGAGGGGAAAAAATGAGCCAAGTCTTTCTGCAGCCCTTTGGTTTAGTTCGATTTGAAAAAAAAAAAAAAGGAGCTGCTAAGAGAGTTAGAGCAAAGGGGAAAAAAAGCAGAGCGATGATTAACTAGAGAAAAAATACTTTTTCTTTGTATCAGTTTGGTTCAAAGTTGCTCAACTACATTTTACACGTTTTTGATGCATTTAAAATTCCCTTACAGTGCTACAAATTAGTTTGAATTATTGTTTTGGAATATAAAAGGTAGATGATTGTTCTTTTTTTTTTTTTTTACAAAAAATCTATTTAAATAAAAGACAGGAGAGGGCAATAAAAAAAAAAATCCATGTAACTATTATGTTAACAGTCAGAATGGGTGGAAGTGCAGTAATGGTTCGAAACCCAGAGAGAGCGGGTGGAAGTGGCGTCAGAACAAGAACACTCCAGATACAGGTTAAAGCAGAAGAGACAAGGGGAATACAAGAAAAAAATAAGATGGGAGGAGGGGCCGAGGAGATGAGGAATGAATGGAAGATAAACTGAGTGAGACTGACACCGAGGCACTCGGAGGAGTGTGAACTGAATTAAAATAAATGAGAAAAATACAGTGAGGATTTAAGAACGAGTAACGATGAGGGACGGCTGCAGTGTGATAAACCTGATATGACTCATAATTTGGAAAGGTTAGCTTTATTTAGTTTTGCTGTGTTCTCAGGGAAGTTTTAAACTCTTTATGTGCACTGTCTTGTATTCTCTGCAAACCTGCAACAACACTTTGTTTTGGCTTATTTAGAGGAAATTCATATAAAAGAGAAAAATCATTTCGGCTTTGAGCAGAGACAAACTCACTAAATACAATAAATTATCCTTTTGTTTGAAAATAATGAAATAGAAATTGATCATATGAATCTTTATTATACCATTTAAATGTGTTCACATTTCTTTACAGTGCAAAATGCATGAAATCGCTCTATTAATTATTACATTCTGTTCTCCTCTTCTTTCTATTCCTGTCCTCTGCTTTGTTTTGTCTGTCCCTGACATCACATCCCTGCATGCCCTTCCTCTCACTCAATCTCATTTTCATTCAACAGTTTCTATTTTCTACTGTAACATTCTCAATCCCACACTTCTTTTTTTCTTAAACTGTCTTCTTTCTATCTTAAAGTTCATTATCATTTTTTTTTATCTTCTCTCACTTTCTCCTCAGTTTTTTTATTTTCTCACAGCCTAAAAAATTCATTTTGTCACTTCCTTTTTAAAACTGTATATGTCACAACTGCAGGAAAACTGTTCTGACTTTCTACATTATTAACCAGACTCCCCTCCCTTTCTTATGCATTGGTTTTCATTCTCAGTCATCTTGCAAACTTGTTTGATGTCTCCAGCCATTGCAGTCATCCATCGATATTGACGGTTGTCTTCTAATTAAATTACTGTCTCCATCCACTCCCTTTGCTCCATGACAGAAAGATGGAGTACTAGCAGAGGGCCAACCAGCTGTTTTCACTCTCTTCTTGTTTTTCCAGCAGCCTCAAGTCTTAATTAATTACAACGTTATAGTTTCTGTTATTATGGTTGTGCTAATCAAAAGTGGTAACTTTGATGAATATATTCACATTTTCTTCCAGGAGCTATACAAATATACAGAAACATAAGATCAAATGGCACACACACACACACACACACACACACACATTCATATATTTCTAAGTTATGCTCTTTTGTAATAATTATCTCTGTCTCAGCCAGTATCAGAGGATTTTCAAAGCTCATACTCTGTTATTTTCTTTATTTTTTGTTCCCACAACTTTGGACTTTTTTATTAAAATGTCCTTATATGTGATCATTTCCTAAATTTAGTTTCCAGGGTGTGCAAACTGTGAATTTATTGAATAAGTACAGCATAAATCTGTGTTGGCTGGTTTTAGGAATACAATTTATTGTATGCTCACTTTTGTTACATAAATTTTGACTATATTTATATTCATTCCACCAGCTTTGATATTTACTCTGATATATTACAATGTCTGCAAATGTTAATGTATACTGTAATCAAAATAAGCCATGATATAATATTTTTTAGTTTCCAAAAATGGTGGGACAATACTTAAAGAGAGATGGTCCAGAAAACTGTATTGTTAGAATTTCGTTTGACTAGAATATTAAAAATATAGATTACAGCTCCATGTTTGGTTAAAAAAAAAAGTTGTTATATTAATCAATTTTATTACACAACAACTTCACTGTAACACTTCATTTCAACAAATTAAAATAAAGAAGTCTAACAGGCAGATCTAACTTGGTGCTCATGTGCTTAGCTGTGTAAAACTGCTATGCCAGATGTGTTGTTCAGTTCACCACAGTTCATTAATGAAAATGGGTTTGTTGGTTAACCTTTCTTTAGCAACTGGTTTTGTTGGTCTAGTTATTGATGAGCTAGGCTAAAACATGTAGTGGTCTTAATGGTCATTAAACACTGTTTAGCAAAGATGTTGAAGTGAAAGGTTCAGTCTGTCCTTGAGAAATTGGAAGTCAAAGCTAATATTAGTTTTCCGAAATCTAAAATGTCATGATATTCCTTTTCTGTATTGCTTACATTTGCTTTGATTGTTTTGTTTCTCTCTCTCTCTCTCTTCCTCTCTTGGGTCTACTATCAGTGCTCTATCAATTAAATACACATATATTTTAAATCTGTGGGGGTTTATAAAGATAACAGTAGTTTTGACTTCATCATCATTACACACATTGTTCTTCCAACAAGCACATACATTTTCCACCCACTCATATCTACTTGTTTTGTTCCCTCTCCTATTTACTACACAAAACAAATCTGAGAACTCTCTGGTTAAGGAAGCAATGATCACTGATGCCAGCTTTACAACCTAAAGATGAACAGAGGAAACAGAAAACAGTGGTGAGTCTTAGCCGACGCAGGTGGATACTTTGATTCAAGTTGAAAGCAACCAAAGGGAGCTTTTATATCTTTGCTTGCGATCCAGTGTAACAACATGGTTTCTTGAACTCTGATGTGTAAGATGAGGAACAGAAAATTTCTCCAGTCATTTGCAGCTTTTGTTTTTCTGCAGTATTTTTCACAAGGGAACCTTCTTGTTTGATTTTCTTCCTATAATGCTCTCCCTCCTGTTATTTGTGAATTGCTTAATGTAGACTATTTTTGAACGTGTAACTATCATTTTTCCCCAGAAATACTTCAAGTTACTCGTACTGTATTTTAAATATTTTTGGATTGTTTGAAAAAACTGTCTGTGCATGACCAGTTTGAAATTAGCTGAAAGGTTTATCAAAACCCTGCATTTGTAAATACACACAGTTAAACTTAAATTTGCTCATGAACTAATGTGTGTGAATGTATCGGACTATAATCAGTATTGATAGAATCAGTGGCCGTTTTTCTTTGTTTTTTTTCCACAGTAATACACAATGCAGTATGTGCATCAGTGCCAGGTTATGTCATCATAAAGAACTGAAACATTGTTCTCTAGTTTGAAAAATATCTACATTTTTCTCATTTGTGGCTGGCTTCTAAAGGATTCAACAGAAGGATATGTCCACAAGCCAGGAGTCAGGAAACAGTTTATATATTTTCTAAAAAGCTGTAAATACCGACATTAGCAGGTAATGGTATACAGCACAGCAGCAGCAGAGGTGTTTTTTTTCTTCTTGTTCAGAGTCAGCATCTTATATATTGTTTTACCCTGTATTGAGCCAGAAAGTTATTTAAGAAGGAAATCATATAAAACATGAAAATCTTCTAAAAACTGTCAGTTGCATTTTATTGTTAAGCCTTTAAGGTAATTAAAGAGATTACAGCAGAACTAGAACATTTACTTTCAGTTTTTAATTTTCTTTACTGATTACTAATCAAAGAGATAATTGTTCAAAATATCACGATGCTTGAAAAGTAACACGTATTTGATGCATCGTTATTTGTAGCATTATCAAAATAAAAGCTCAAAAACAGGGTTTTCTGGTGTTTTATATAATGTTAACATAATAAAAATCCCAACTGTTCTGTTGCTCAGTAAATTTTTAATCCCTAAACCTCACCAATCAGAAGTCTCTGTGAAGGAAAAAAGTACTTTGTAAAATGTTGATTAATGACCAATTATCCAATCATTTGTTATGACTCCATGACTTTTTAAAATTATTTTACTTTCTTTGTCCTACGTCACTTTTCAACACACTTATTTGCTCTGCAGCAGCATTTATTTTTCTAATGTTATTTTCAGAATGTTTAAAGCATCCTTTTTCTGACTGGGTAACAAAGTCACTTATTTTTCTTCTTTTATTTCTGTCAGTATAGAAAGGAGTTTCAACGAAGAAGGGAAAACAAATCATTACAGTTCTATATATAAGACTGTTTAAGCTGTTTAATATATTTTGATCTATATATGCATTTGAATGCCATGAATTAAAACACATTTTATTAGTTTTTTCTTTGCTTTTGTGAAATATTTACATCATTTATGGTCTCAATAGTGAAAACTTACAGAAATATGATCGTCTAAAGGTCTTTTATCTAATGAAAGTGCTTCCTATTTTATTTTTAATGGGGAAAATTGTATTGTGCATCCCTTTTTTTTGTTTGTTTGGTTTTACTATGTGATAGTACATATTCTCTCTTCTTTGTTGTGAGTTTTAGCGTTTGATTTTCCGTCTTTCTGCTTCTTGCATTTTTCCTTTTGTGTCTCTTCCTCAGATGTGGTGTCTTGGCCTTCTTTGCTCCTGTGTTCTCTCACCTCCTCTCCTTCTGCTCCTCCTCTCCTCCCTGAACATCTGTGTTTGTGACAGGCGAGAGAACAGTGACAGTCCCCCTGATGCTTCTTGACTCCCCTTCCTCTCTTTTTTTGGCTTTTGGCTGCTGCTGCTGTTCACTCACACTGTCACCTCCCATTTCCTCCCCACCAATAGAGTTGACCATTACATTTTTTTTTTGTCAACTACTACTCTTTCTTTCTTTTTTTAATAAAAATGTGTGCATATGCATTTATTTAAATATAATATATGCCATTTTGTCTCCCGTGCTTTTCCTCTTATATGCAATGTTTTTTCTCTTCTTTTTTTTTCTTTTGGCAACAAGAATTTTTCCCAAATTTGTCACGTTTATGATCTCTTGAACTTGAAATTCTACCCAGACTTTTCAGTCCAACTTTCTCCTTCTCCTCATTAATACTTTTTGGTAAACCCATTACCCTAACACCTCACATGTCCTGAAGATCATTTTCCCAGTTCAGCCGCACTTCCTAACCTTTGCCCTTTCCTTTCATTTACCCCTTTTTTAAGCTGTTTTCACCAAAAAAGTCATCTTAAGTTTTTTTTTTTAGACAACATCGTTAAGCTTCAGCTTAGATTGGGAGAGGTAGTCATTAAATGAATGCCATACAATGTTTATCACCTGCCACTGAAGGCAAAAGAACAGTAATGAATTTACCCATGTCTGTGTATTTGTTTGTTTGTCTGCCGTGTTAGCAAAATTTCTCATGAAAGGCTGAACATATCATTAATGAAACTCTCAGATGGGTTGTTTTTACTTTATTTTATTTGTCTTGTGACTGCTGTTAAGCTGTATTTATTGTCCTGTGGTTGTTTAAAGTGCTTTATAAATAAAGCTGCTTTGGTATGAATGTGCATCTACAACTTAAACAACTTGTGAAGTCAACCCAATTCAAGATGGCTGCCACAAACACAAAAATGGCCATAACTCCGTCAGTACTACCTATTGAACAAAAGATTAGTGTGGTCATAATTCACTGTAATTCACAACACATACTCCAAGCACACATTGCATATCTTTGTTTAAAACTTTAGAATTAACTCTCTCTCTCTTTTCATTTCATTCATCTCTCATTTGGCAGAAGATATTCATTGCTCCAAGACATGCTAGGCCTTTAACTTTGTTTTGTTTTAAATTGATATGTTGTCAAATGTATGTATTTGTGTGAAGAAAATACAACTTGTTTGGATCTTTATTTTGTTCATGTTGCATTCACATGAACATCGTACTGACGTTTTCACTACTACTTCATTACTTGCAGTCAGAAGTCAGACCATGCTCATTCATAAACTGAATTTTTGAATGCTAAAGTTATTATAACAACAGATACAAAAAGAACTGGTAAAATACTGAAAACAGCCTTCTTAGCAGTTGTAGAGAATTGTTTATGGAGCCCATTTTTTTTTTAAAGTACACATGCACACAGCCACACAAAAACACAGAGTTAAAAACACCAGCAGCCATACTCTTGTGGCTGTAATGTTCTTTTTGGAAACAAGAATCGGGCAGGAACAAGGTGCCACAAAACAGGCGAATCCCAGTTCAAACCTAAGTTGCAGACAAGAAGGCTGGAATACTAAATAGGTGTGGGAATCAGGTGGTCTGGTAGAAAAGTCCAAGGACATCAAAACAGTAAACAGCAGATCTGGAAAGTTTGACAACCCTAAAGAGAAATGTGAAGTTGCTGAGATGTAGATGTAGAACTTTAGAAAAGAAATGCAGCTAAAATGTGTGTTAGCCACACAGCTCAGTTAAGCACTGAGTCTTTTTTTTAATTTTATTGACGTAGGACTTTCGGTTTGAGTGTATGCTGGCCTGGCATCAGTGGTGTGAGTAGGATCAGTGAAGCAGTAAAGTTGCAGAGCAGAAAATATGTCAGACTGGAAAATTTTATACCTACCAACAAGCAGGGAACATATGAGGGTCCTTGAATGATGGAGTAAAATTTGCCAACTTCTTACTTTGTGGACCATTCCTGGCCAACAGCAGAAAAGTGTACACTTAAGCAACTCTTACCAGAGGTGGGGGTTAAATAATAAAAAAAAAAAAAAAAAAAAACCTATGTCAGCTGGGACAGCTTTCACTGCATCTACTGCGAGCAAACCAGAAGGTCCTATTACATTAAGATTTATTTGTCATGAAATTTAAACTGACTTAAGAAAAGGCCCAGTACAAAAAGGAGCACCATCAAATTGATTGTTTTCTTGGCTGAACATTCTCATGAACACATCACTAAAGCCCTTCAGCAGCCGGGCTTACATCCCTCCCCTTAATATTTTTTGCAATATTCTTTTCTCCCTTTTTTCTATTTTCTTCGTAATAGTCAATGCATCTCTTAACTTTTCCAATCCTTGCTATCTGATCTGCGCTCATTTGAACCCACTTGCAGTCTAATTCTCCACTGACAGCATCCTTTTCCAGAGCAGAATGAGTTCAGTTTATCTTCAAAGTTCTCACGCATTTTTAAGTTTTGGTTTTATCCGTCACCCTCTTTACCTTCCCACATCTTTTGCGACTGATTTGTGCACATCTCATCTCTGGCTCTCCTAAAGTACACCATCAAATCTTCTCTTAACACTTTTTTTGCTACCTTATTTGTCTGCCTTGTTTCAATTTAGCTAGTTCTGTTCTTGTCAGCCACCCCACCTCATGCACCTGTTCTCCAGTCTTTCCATCACATTGCTGTCCTATCTTTTTACAAAGTACTACATTGCCTTGGTCAATGTCCACTTAGTTTGTGTTTTAAATCTTTATTTCCTGCTGTATATTTGCTTATCACCAAGTCCCTGTCCTTCTCAAACCCAATTCCTCAACCCACCCTGTCTTTCCTTTCTGCCCTTCCCTTTTTTGATAGCGTTTTATCCCCTCAAGGGAACCACTTTGCTGCAACGGCTTTTTGAGATATTGACGTTTCCACTGATACAAGCCTGGTTATCTGTCAACTCCGGAGCCGGAGTGTAATGGCTCTGTAATTGGATAAGATAGAATTTTTTTTCTTTTTTCTTTTTTACAAACTCTGGCACTTTCTATTTTATCTTATGACTGTCATCCTGTCCCTTTTTCACAATGCTTAGTGCTCTTCTCACACTCGTTTCTACTTTTTTTTTGGACTTATTACCTCTCACTTTGTCCTTGTGTTTCTGTTTATTTTTTTTTTCTTTGCACTTTCAAATCAGTTACTTTACTTTCAATCTATCATTGACATCTGCAGGTACTTCAGTCAGTCCTAGTTTCTTTTTTATATTGCATCTGGAAGGACAGGTTTTCTCTTAACTGAAAGGATGAATCTGTGTTTTTTTCTTGACACAACACACAGCTCAGCATAAAAGCAGTTTTCGACTGTACTATTGGACACTTTGTTATTAGTAGTCTGTAGCAAATGCACTTAATTTGTTACAATTTGTTGTTGCATGGGCTAAAAATGATGTGAATTAAACATTTTGACAGATATAAAATAGTGTCTACATCAACAAGATGATAATCAAGCAGCCATTAGCTGAAATATCAGGGTCTGATGCATCTTTCGAATCCTGTCGGGTCTGTTTTGGATTTTTAAGCCACATCAGTTGTTTTTAGGACTGAATCATTTTAGTTCTTCTCATGTTGAGTGCTAAAACTGTGCTATTCCAAATGTTTTTAAATTTTCTGAAACAGAAAGTGAAGTTCAGTTCTTCCACATTGGTGCCTTCTAATAATGATGTCTTAGTCACTGGACTTTTGGACCTTAAGGTATAATCTTGCTGAGCTGGGACTAGTTAGTAAACAGCATTTGGATGAGGTCAAAGTATTCCACTATTCAATATTTTACAGAAGTAAATATGGACCACCCAGTATATATAAAATTTCACATTAAGCCTTGCATATTGAAAGTAAAATGGAAAACACAATAAAAAAACACTTATACTAATGTAATTTTCCTGAACTGAGTTTTATGCACTTAAGGAATCTGTTTATAGCCAGGATTATTGGCCAAACCTGTATGAAAAGCTCTTAAATAGAGATTGCTTCTCCTGTGCAGGAGTCTGTCTTGGAGCAAATGCCCGGGTCACTCTGCTGGACTCTGACCATCAATAATATGATGGACTACATCCTTAGAACTGCATTCCCTTTGAAAATATCATTATACCAGTACCATGCTGTGTCTTTGCTGCCTTGGGGTCAATGGCTGACGTGACCTGAGCAGAAGCTGTGTTCATTTCCTCCTAGTTGATATTTATTTATTTATGTAACCCATGGCAGAGCCATTGTATCACACTATTTAAGAGAGAGAACCCTCGTTGTGCCACTCATTAGAAAATGTTACTGACTCTACAGGTGCTGGTGGATGGTCACCTCTGGACAGTGACCATTACCAATGGCTACAGGTGGACCTTGGTTCCAGGAAGCAGGTGAACGCCATAGCAACGCAGGGCCGCTACAGCAGTTCTGACTGGATGACGCAGTACCGTCTCCTCTACAGCGACACAGGAAGGAACTGGAAACCATATCACCAAGATGGAAACATTTGGGTAAGTAAAACAAAATTCATACCTTTGTCTGGATGTTATGACAACATAGTAGCATGTCTTATTGGTATATCATCCTCAAAAGAGAGAAAAAAATTCAACAATTGTTTTAAAAGGATATCAACCTTATAACAATTAGTTATGTAAATTTCCCAGTATCAGAACACCCTAAAGCTTGATTTATATGGGAGTCATAAAAACCTCAGTCAAGAGGTTCAAAGGCAGTCTTATTCCTATTATAATGTTCTAATAAAATGAAACATGCTCAATATTATCATAAGTCTTTGTCTTGTGTCATTCAGATAGTAAAGATTACTCGCATATATACTGCCAACACCTAATAAATGTTTTACTTCAAGTACCAAACTAGAAGGATGTTACAGTTTGGTGAGATAGTAAAAACAGAGTGGACTAATAAACCTATGGTTCTCTTGTGGACAATAAAAGGCCAATCCCTTTCCCCACTATAGCTGTTTTTCTGTTGTTGTTAACAATTAAACACAAAAATGAAGTTTTGGCAAAATGTCTGACTAACTCTTGAAATGAGAAATTTTCAGACTTAAATTAATAAAAAGTTGTTGTTTTTTGTATGTCTCCTTCCCTACATGTGGTTGACTTGCATACATTTTTTCTTTAAGTTATTTTTAGTGCTGAGCTTAACCATCCTTGTTCACAATTTCTTGTACAGATTGGCTTATCTTCAAACTGCTCGTAATAAAACAGTTTTATACTACATTTAGTTTTATTTTAATTTTATTTAAAGAGTTTGTCACATTTGCTGAACTCCTGGGGCTCTGCCGTTGGCTCACTCTGTTCTTCAGGACTGCTACCTCACCCTGCTGCCACAGATAAACGGTGAAATGCTGACATCAGCCAGTACCACAACCTTTACCCAGGTATTTGTGATATTTGGTGGCTAAATTAGTGAATGCAAACCTGTGCATCTGGGTGAGATACTGGCGTGAGGCAGGCCTAAAAAACAGTAAACATTTTTCCAACAAGAGAACCTCAAGAGGTCAGTGAATGTAACAAGTTTGTTAAATTTTCTCATCTTTTTATTTACAAGTTTCTATTAAAATAAAATCTATGGGAAAAAAATAAAAGTTAGTTCTTGCTCGATAAGTAGACTATTGACAGAATGTGTACTGCATTTTTAATTTGTTTGGGGACCACATTAGAGAAATATTTAATATAAGAAGAAGAATATATGTTTGTGTGTAATTTTGCTGGCTTTCAAAATTATTACTATAAAATTACTATATATTATTCATTTAGAAAGCCTTCTCTATAGCCACAAATAGATAAGCGCAGGAAAGCTCAGGTGGCAGTAAAACTCGGTTTCACAGCATGGTGCATATAAATATTCATCAGACTATTAGCATGCTTTTTACCAAATGTAACTTTCCAGTCAAAGATCTTATTCCAGCACTGATTGTGTCTAGACGCTGAAGCAAAAGCACTTCATTTCTTGGAGGTTTACAGATTCTATCTCATCTCTGGCTGCAATTTCTTCATTTTTTATTCCTGACTAAATCACCTCTATCTCTGCAGTGCTACTTTAGAAAGTACTTGAGTGTAGAACCTGACAATCCATGATCATTAGCTAATGAGTTAATAGTTTATGCTGTATAGTTGAAAACTGCTGGTGATAGCAGATGTTGGATGAAAAGGACGAGAATAATTCTGTCATAATTTATGCAGCGAGCTAAAAAGAATGAAACGGGTGTCAAACAGCTTTGCTTTGTATGTAATTTTTAAAATTTTATTAAAATATGATGATTTCATATATATATATATATATATATATATATAGCTAAAGTGTGCAACACATTTTTAAATCTGAATTTTTTGAAGTTCTTGGTGTTCTGTATTTTTTTTATTTCAATTGTGCCCCAAGATAGACAACAAATATCAAAATTATGGTTATTTAAGGAGAGTATCTACCTACGTTTTTAACTGTGGACCAAATGAAGTTATGTATTGTTGTGCATTTCTGTCTAGTTTTCATCTGCTTTTATTGTAGAGGTTGTTCATTATCATTATACCAATTCAGTTCCACTAACATCCAGCAACCACACTGTACATTGTTGGCTTTTTGAATGGATAAACTTCAGTTTTGTTTGGGAAAGATTTTAAAAACGGGCAAGTTGATCTTTTTATTCATGCTGCTACATTTTTTGAGGAACCAGAAGTCGATAAGTAAGAAAAAAGGAGATTGTTCTCCTTGAGAGTTTGTTTTAGCACAAAACACAATGTTTTTCTACCTTAAACTACCTACATTTTAATGACTAAACTCAATCAAACAACAGCTGAAAACAGAAGAAAATATTGATTACAGGTGGGATACAAACCTATATTTCCAAATTAAACAGAGCTATATCTCGAAAGTAATTAAAGATCTAACTGTGAAACCTCACAAACCCACTCCTGCCTCAAAACATTATTTTATTTTTTTTACTACTTGTGGCTGATTATGAACTATTTTAAGGCTGTTACACAAAAACATATCACAGTATTCCTCTTTGCGGACATTATTTCATTAAATTACATCAAAATTTTATTGTCCTAAAAATTCAGTATTATTTACAAAATACAAACTGTCTTTTTTTTTCTAATTGGATACCAAGATTTGGTATACTGTTTAATGTGTAAAAATTACTTTTTTTGTTCATTTTTGACATTACTTAAAGTAAAGATTTTGATAGCATATTTAAAAACTATAGTCAACCAATGTGTTTACCAGGTATACAATTAAAAACTAACGAACTAAATTAATGCTAAACAATAAA
Organism: Kryptolebias marmoratus; assembly: GCF_001649575.2. Classification (NCBI taxonomy): domain Eukaryota; kingdom Metazoa; phylum Chordata; class Actinopteri; order Cyprinodontiformes; family Rivulidae; genus Kryptolebias; species Kryptolebias marmoratus. The sequence continues at coordinate 19,005,135 of NC_051450.1, read as the reverse complement.
ACACATTCAAGAAAATGCAAAGTAATATATCTAAATAATCATAATTATTGTGCAATTAAACATAAATAATAAAAGCCATGATAAAATTTTGACCAAAGCCACATTTTATTATTTTGCAAGAGCGTTACTAAAATCATAAACTGAAAATTCACGGGCCATTTTTGTGCAAATGCAGTCCAAAAGGTTTTGTTAAGATCAACATTATTGTTGTTGGTGTTGTGCCAAGAGTCTAGAACTTATTGGTATTCATGAAGTCGGCTAGAAAGGTTGAATTATCACTTTGCAAAAAAAAAAGAAGAAAAAAAGATCTTGGGTTGGTCAAGCCCTACTGTACCAGTTTATATTAAAGTCAAAAAGAAAAACAAATAAATAAAAACATGATTGACTTATACTACAATACTTATCACCTAAATGATGAAATAATTTCATTAATACATCTTATAGACTTTGAAACTACTTCAAACCCACTGATTCAGTTAGTCAGTTTTTAATGACTCGTTTTAATACTTATTTAAAGAGAGAATCTCTTTAAATCACTAGAACACATCATATTCAGCCTAGACTAAGTTTTAACTGTTTTTCCTATAAATGTTTACATTCGAACGCTTGACCCTTGGTGTCAGCTTTGCATTCAGTCCACTAATAGCTCCATCATTAATGTTCTGTTTTTAGTCACACTTTTAGAACTGGCTGCAGTGACGAGTATGGATCATTAACTGTTAAAAATAAATTAAGTTGTTGTTTTTGTATGCTACATCATAATTGTTTGGTGGTTATTATTCATTTTAAAGTGTTTTCCCTCTGCCATTAACCCTGATTCATTGCCTCTAATATTTCTGCAAATACTCTAAAACACATTAATCTCTCTGTTGTTTTTGCAACCACAGCTGACTTTTTTCCCCCCCATTTTGCCTAAATGTGTGACACATATATTGCTTTTTAATTTATAGCTGGTGTTATTCAAAATAAAGCTTATGTAAACAAATAGAGAGCCAATCAATCCAAGCTGAGCATATCTCATCAATAATCCATGGAGTAACAAGAAAAAGAAGAGTGGCTTTTTTTTCCCCCTCTCTGGTTTTATTTAGAAGATGCTCTGGGATAGAAGCAGTTTAGAAAAATGCACACATACACATGTTGGCACATATCTGCTCTTACTAAAGCTATAGCTGGTGATTAAGATCCCCCTCTGCACAACTATAAACCTTTCTGTGAAGTGTGTCTCTGTGTGTAAGGGGTGATAATATTGGAGCAATCAGTGCTATTGATCAAAAGGACTGGTGGGGATGGTGGAGCGCATAAACCAGCTTAATGTTTCTCTCGCACACACATTGCCACCATCAGGCCCTGTTTCAGCCCATTCAATCACGTTCGGCTCAATCCCATTCACCACTGAATGAGCCTCACACAGCCATCCCCAGAGGAAAAAACACCTGTCCTGCACTTTTATGCATGAAGGTTCTTTTCAGGAACCTCTTGCAACCAATCACCACCTGTCGTTACTTTTCACTGATGACTTAACTCCTTCCCAGCCAAGCTTAGTCAAAGCAAGAGTGTGGCTGCTATAACTGTATAACTCTCTATGAAGAAACATCTGTGAAGACTGAGCAATTAGTTTTGCTTTTGTAATCATACTAATGTGCCACAAAGGAGTCCCAATGACACTGATAAACAACTAATAATTAAAATATCAAGAGGCCATAGCTATTCTTGCTGACTTTAATTTATTTATCTATGAGATAATCCAACAGTTGGTGTAAACCTTGTTCGTTTACAATCTGTACAGATCAGAATACTGCTATGATGTCCCTCAGATGTGTACTGATTCCATTTAACTAAGTCATTTTTAATGCAATATGCTATAAAATGCAAAACACAATAAAAATGCTGTAATTTTAGGATTATTTGTCAAAAAGGAACTCAAGGATTGCCATTAAAGTATTGTCATTTTTGTTTCCATGATGCTTTTTGGATAAAATGGTTTAATTGAAACTAGTATGCCTTGAAAGAATCCATATTGTCTGCCAATTTGTTTGCACTTAGAGAATGTGTTGGGGATGACTCTCAGATACCACCACAGTAAACTGTAGCCCAGTTTGTGTAGAATTGACAGCCAGTCTGTTTTGGCTAAGATCAATTAACTGTCGCAATCATCTGGAATTGGGTTGACTCCAAACGTCGATCAGTTGTAAAAATATAATGGACATCCAAGAGAATATATTTAAAATCCATCTACTGGTTTGAGATGTTTTGCTAACAGACAAACACGTGTAGTTACACGATCGCCTGCCTTCCATGGTGGCAGGTGATAAAAATGCTAATTTGTTGCTCCACTCAGACCTTCTGAAAACAATAAATATTAAGTAGGATTAGTCAATTTGACAGTAAAAAATACTGTTTCGCATCCTTTCAAGCAATCATCTGCACCTTTTGAAAGTTTCACCAAAAGATTCCAGAGTTGCATCATCATGATTTCTGCACTTTCACATGTAAAGGTAAAAACCTAAATTTCATATGGTAGATTATTTCAAACCCCTATGAAAAAAACCTCTTTATGCAATTATATATTTTAAGTCAACTAAACAAAACGTATTTAAATGATTTTTTTTTTCTTCGTAACATAGTCATTTCTCATTGAATTTAAAACGGTTTCAATTGTCTTAAAATGGAAAAAGCTCTTTTCATGTTCTTCTACATATTCACATACATGTCTTTGCATTTGACAGCAATTGTGTCAGAAAATAAATAATACATGGATAAAAGCTTCTTATGCAAATTCACAGCACGAAAATCGGATTGAAAAAAAACAAAAATTGCAGCATATGACAAGAGGATTCCAGTCAACCATCACCTTTGACAGGCTTATGTAAACACATGTCATACTGCGGTTGTTACTTTCTTTGTCTTTGACTATAAGCTGGTGTAGATTCTCGGTCATCAAATCTAAAATAAAAAAAAGTATTAAAAAATAAAAACAAGGCAACTGGACATTAATTCTGCAGTTGAAGACAAGTCCAAGTCTTCCAGTAGCTTGTAGAGTGTTTATGACTCAAGTCATGATACAAAAAAAAAAAACTGTTGGTACTTTTTTTTTCATTAGTGCTGACAGACTTGCCAAAAAAATCCCTGCATCTAACACTTCTGTAATCTTCAACAGACGCTGCGTTTAACAGGCTCCTTGGCTTGCTTTCACCCTTGACCTGCTGGCTAAATTTCAGACAAGTTGTAGCACATTTACCATTTGATAAGGTTCATTAAGCCTGGTGTGGATGTTATCTGTGAAACGACTAAAACACTGGTGTGACACCACTTAAAAAAAGAAGATAAGATAGCATTTGGAGGGAAAGGTGTCAAAGAACTAATGATGTACTTGATGATTCTGAAGAAAAAGTCAAATGAAATGGTTAAATAGGTGAAAATATCAAGAAAGGTGTTAGAATTAGTTTAAACTCGCACTGTGAGTTGGAGCAAACAGAACACCCGTGTACATTTCCAGACATTTTAAAACTCCTTCGCCAAATGCTGTCTTGTGTGAGTCGCAAGGCTGCATATCTGTGTCACATTGATTTTAGGCACGTAATAAATTAACAGGATTTTGTCTTAAAGTCGTCGCCAAGTTATTGCAGGCATCTGGAGCTTATTTTCTCAGTTTAGTTTCTGCAATTCTGTAGCACTAGAGCTGTATTCTTTTTTTTTTATTGAGTTGCCATTTGTTTATTTTTTCCGACTGTATGGAGATGCATGAATTATAACTTGAAACTGAATGCATTGTTTGCTGAAGCAAAATAAAATATGCATCAAAGTGTTTGCAAAAAAGAACTCCTGTAGTTGCTCCACTGCGATGCAGAGCTTCCCTACAGATTCACAGGAGGTTTACCCCCCTGAGCTCTCCTCATGACACCTGTGTTAGAGTGTGACAGATGTACCACCCCAGTCAAACTCCCCACCTGCCACCGTCTCCAGAGCGGGTTATGCCACTCGAAGCTGATCTCTCCAGATAGGTGAGGAAATTTATAAGAGTAATGGCATTTTACCACAGCTCGTTGAGCAATAACAGGTCTGTTTTGTCTTTAGATGTTTGGGGCTGCACCCACACTATGCTAATTCAAAGCCTACAATTTGTTACCGTCTCCTGCTCCTTCAATCAAATATGCACAAGCAACAGATTCTCAGAGCAGTTAGGATGTGGGCAGAGGTGTGCAACAAAATAATGTGAATGGCCTAGAATACAGCTTTGCAAGAACAAAACACAGGATTAAAACGGACTGTGATTTCCAAAGCTTGGTCATAAGGCTTGCTGGTGGCTTGGTCGCAAACATTTAGAACTCACAGAGACTGCAACTTAAAATGTGTCTATTTTCTTGCAATATTTAATCACCAACTAGTCTCCAACAGTCGCAGCCAAGTACGATATTGCACTTATGGATGGTTTTCACAAAAAGGATTTTTGTATGCTAAGAGGCTAATTTGCATAGGTCAATTTTTGTGTAACTTTGTGACCATTAGTGTTTATTATTTGAAAACTGCATCAAATTAGCATCTAAGTGGTGTGGACACAGTGATCGCATCTCATATGTATCCATGGAAGTTTTTAGAGCACAGAATGTCTGAGAGAGAGAGAGAGAATATTATCATTCTAATCATTAAATGTGGAGTTGTTTGCTACGATTACCTCTTTGACTGTGACATTTATTGTAAGTGTGGAAAAAGAATAAACTATACAGCAACATTTGTCTGCTATTTTTATTTGTTAAAACACACTGAACGAACAAAAACTGACTAGAAACTTCTAGCACTATCTTTTTTTAGAGATAGAAACAGAAATAAACTGCGATGTGTGAATCACTTGGTGCTCTGGTAACACAACAAATATAGTGCTCAGTTATATACAGATAAAACCGTTTGCGAGTTTTATTAGGGAAGGCGTAGAAAGCGTGATGAGGCAGTGAGACGTAATGCACAAACTCCCTCTAACAGGGTTGTGAGTTTTGTTCCTCCCGTTGTGCTGCGGGCTGTATATCAACTGAACCTAATGATGTTCAAATAAGCCTGTGCAAAGCCTGTGAGGAGGTCTTATTGCTGGCGTGCAACTGTGCCCTTTGTGTAAGTGCAAACAAATTTGTATGTGTGTTCTCGAGAGGGTAGAGCTGCTAGAGTGTGGTTTGTCAGGTAAATGAATGGTGAAATCTCTGTCTCAGTGGTAAGGACTAATTCAGTTTCAGAATCTACAGAGCGTGTGCTGATCAATCATGCACCTGGATTCAAACACCAGTGGACTGCATTCTTCCTCTCTCTGATTATTTCACAAACCTTTATGTCAGTGCTACTGAGCAGCAGGACCAAAGGGACAAATACAATCAAATTTAGATTAAAAAAAAACTAATAAGACATTGTGTTACATTTAGCAGTCCCTACACTGATAAAGAATAACTTGTGTATTTTATAAATGTATGCCTTAAATTTTCCTTAAATGTCACAGCAAAAATTAAAGATTTGGTTTAAAAAAAAAAAGTTGCTCCTTATCTCTCTTTTGCAACTTGAATCAGTTAGAACTGGTATTTTTGTTTGCTATAAAGAAGAACCAATAAGAATGTCTTAATAACTTTAGTTTAACAGAAACACAAGAGTTATATTTTTTTTCTTTAGGCGCATATTTTATTTGAGATAAGCTTAAAATACATTAAGAATAAGATCAAATGTAGTAAATGTACATTTCTGTAAAAAAAAAAAGGCTCAAAACTGCAAAATAAAGTGTTTTGAAAACACAAATTATCTTGTTAATAATTTGCACCTATTTATTAGTGTTTGTAAAGAAAATACATGAAACTGTCCTAGAGGTTTGTTGTTACATATATGCTCATATTATTCTATATTCTGTACATTAATTAGTGATAATAGTCAATGATGAATTTGTAATGGCTGATCTAATGTTAAGTTTGGTTAGATAGTTAAATTAATTATCTAATGTGCCCTTCTAGCACTGTTGGAATTGTTTAAAAAGTGTAATTTGAAAAGTGTTGGCCTGGAAGCAGTTCTCTTCAGTCTAATTAATCGTTAACATCATATTTCATATAACAACCTCAACATCTTCAGAAAGTGACAATAAAGTGCTCTTAATTTACTTTTACTGAAGTATAAATTAACTTCAGAATGTGTCAACTCAAAATTAAAATGATGTTGAGTTTTTGTGGGTGTAGGAGAGGGCAAAACAAGCAAAGAAACTTTAGTTTTTCTTTTGCTACGTAACAAAACAAGGAAAGAATTCCCAATAAAATAACCTGATAAAGTTACAGCAACAGTTCTATACATGGGGGTGTAAAGCACAGTATGGATGGCTCAACAGCCATGGCAGAAAAGAAGCAGATGTTGCTTCATCACTGTGGCCAGCTGCAGCCTTACCATTAGCTCCTATGTGAAGCTGCTGTCTGGAACATTTCTTTTTGGTAGTAAAGGCCATCTGATGTAAACGTTAATGTTTAAAGACTGAACTGGAAGTACCTGACACATAAAGGTTTTACCTTTTCTTTTTGCAGCTTTGTCATGTAGCTTTTATGCAAAACTGATGTCTGTGTTTGTGTATAAATGGGATGATGGCAGAGGCTGTTTAGGTATTGTTCACTAATCATTTATTTTTGACTCCTTTCATCACTAATTACTAATTAGCCTATTATTAGTTTAAACAGCCTCAGCTCAATGAAATATTACTATATTACTATATGGACCTTCTGCAAAGGTATAACCTCTCAAGATAATTTAATTTCTTAAAGTTTTAGTTTGATGTGTACATTTATTCTTGATCCTGTACAGCTGCCTAAAAACACAATCAAACACCCAACATCAACTTGGTTCACTGCTACTGCTGGTGATAAAAATATCCAGCACTAAAGTCTAAAATTCTTGGCTTTGACCGGTCAGAGAAAGGACACTGCTTGAAGCCATGGAGATGGTTTTTAATGCATTTTTAAACTGCACTGATATAACACCTCTGTCAGCTCTGTCTTTATTGACTTGATCTGAACATTTGCCTCTTTTATGCCTTTTCATTTCAGTAAAAGAGTTGAGTCCAGAAATTAAAAGTTGCTGAGTGTAAATCACAAGGAATGATAAATCCAAAATATAAAGAGAATATTTCCCAGTGGGTTATAAATGTATCCTCTTGTGTAACTTATGGGGTCTTTTAAAATTGCAATTAATCTCGCATTGATGTGAACTTTGTGTGCAAAGTGAATTGAATGGCACTTAAGAGTACATTGAAATTTTACCAAAACGTTTTTGACGATCATTTTATATCAACAACACAAAGAGACTGCTCTAATAACTACTACTACAAAAAACTTATTTTTGTTCCCTTGACCTTAAGTGAAGGATTGTTGGCCCTTTTGCTGAACAGAGCTTATTTTTTCTAATGGGTGTTCTTCATGGGTCAGTGAGTGAACAAATCTAACAAATTGAACAAGAAACTTTGTGACTGTTATCTCCTTATAACATCTACTTAAATACATATACTCACAAGTATACCAGTTAGTTTGCAGACATAAAAACATGCAACTGTGCAAACACAGTTTCATGTTATAAGCAGAAGCAGACTCTGCATTTTCACTCCATCACTATTGGTTCCCAGTGAACTGAGAGGAGAGAAGGTGCCAAATGTTCACAGCCAGAGTAACAGCCACTTACAATTCCATTTTCCCCCCTTGTGCATGTATGTGTGAATTTATATGAAAAATACTAATGAGGGCACAATGTTGAAAGGTTTCTTGACTTTTAGTCCTGCTCTTTCCTTTTTCTTTCTTTCTTGCAGTTTCCCTGTAGTAACTATTGAGCTGAAAAAGGTAGTGGACGAAGAAAGTATCAGTATGAAATGTTCTTTGAATTGTTCATAATTCTTCTCTAATAATGTGAAGCAAAGAAAAGAATCCATTTACTGTCGCCACCAAGGCTTTGGTCACCCCATTTAGCAGGTGAGGGCGGTTAATGAGAGACTGGGCTGACACAAGCTGTATATAATGGGCACAAAGGAACGTAATAACTTACTGGCTCCTATATAATAACGTAAATGATGTTAGAAATGTTTCTTTTATGTGCTGAAATCAACCTAGGTACACAAAAAAATGGATGAACAGTCAGTGAAATAGTTGTATTGAAATGTACGAATATGTTGTGAAGATGAAACACAATGTTTTTCCTTTTGTAAGGTCTAAAGGCACAGAAACAGGACGTGTGAGCTAACCAAGAGCAAACAGAATGAAACCAGATGCTAATACGTCATAAAAACAAAAGTGCCTAAAGATTTCTTTTTCTTTTCTTTTTATCCTACATGTGTGCTTAACATACTCATGAAGTACCAGTCAGAACAAGATCATTAAGTAAAAGTTCAGTCATTTTCTGATGATCTTTTGAGTTGCTTGTATCCAGGATCTTGTTCTTTTGGTCATGATCCACACCTCATGACCATAGGTGAGGGTTGGAATGTAGATGGACCAATAAATCAAGAGCTTTGTCTTTTTAGCTCAGCTCTTTCTTTGTCTTGACAGACTAAAGCAACACCCTCTGCATATAAGGTCCCAATACGTCAGTTCATCTCCTGCTTCATCCTACCATCACTTGTGAACAAGACTTTAAGATACTTAAACATCTCTGCTTGACCCAGAGGGAGCATTTCACCTGTTTCCAGTTGAGAACCATGGCCTCAGTCTTAGAGGAGCGGACTTTCATCAACCCATCCGTCCATTTTCTTTACTCGCTTCTCCATTACGGGTCGCAGTGAGCTGGTGCCTGTTTCCAGCAGTAACTGTGCAAGAGGGCGGAGACACCCTGAACAGGTCACAAGTCCATCGCAGGGCCACATACAGACAAACAACCATTCACACTCTTACTCGCACCTTGGGACAATTTTAAGAGTTACCAATTAACCTAACATGCATGTTTTTGGTCTGTGGGAGGAAACCGGGGTACCCGGAGTAAACCCACGTGTGCACAGGAAGAACATGCAAACTCCACCCAGAAAGGTCCCAGGGCAGGAAGCAATCCTGTAACCTTCTTGCTGGGAGGCGACGGCTCTAACCACTACGTAGCTGTGCCACCCGAGCTGACTTTCAATGAAGTAATATTTTGTATTCATGAAAATCAACCATTAAGATGTAGTGCACACCTTTTTTTAACAAATAACCTTGTAAACATTTGTTTTGGGTTTTTTTTTAAAGTTTTTTGTTTAAATTAATCATTGCTACAGTTGGTACTGTTTTTGGCACAGTAACTACACAGAGCCACACAAATGCTACTACTCCCAAGCTTTTTGCAGAGACACAAATTTCTCTATGGCCCTTCTGTTTTGTCCCATACACTTGTCAGTAAAAACAAAAGAACAGACCAGGCCAAACTGATTTCCCCTGCCTCTTCTGTGAAAACACACACAAACGGGCCCGACTCTGAGCTCGTCTGACAAAGAGTCCAGCGGCAACAGGCAAATGCCAGAAAATAGCTTTCACTTGTTGTTGGTCAGTATCTAGGGATCTGTCCATTGGCCTGTCCCTGGCCATCAAAACAAGCACACAGACACAAAAAAAAGAAAAACATACACTCACATACAGACAGATATTCACAGACACACAAAAAACTCACAGAGGACAAATGCACATCCAGGAAATGAAAAACATTCAGCCAGGGAGAATAATTAAACGAGTGGTGAGTAGAAATGAGGACGAGCTGTTGAGCATCCAGATAATGGATGTAAATGTAGGTGTGTGTGTTTAGGCATGTGTGTATTGTTGACATGGTGAGTAATGTCTGTGTGTGTGAGACAGAGTAGACCACAGGGGTGTTTGTTGACCAGCTGTAGTAAAGTGATTGGCTTGTTCTTTCTTGAATGACAGCAGCCCTGGTGTGCTGAAACGACCAGCAGTAACACGGACTCACTCTGAGCCTCCCTCATTATTTTTGTTTTCCAAGTCAAGATTTCCCTCGCTGTTTTGCAGTGAATTTATAGACTTCCAAAATCAATTGACAACTTTCCTTGGTTTTGATTCATGTAAAGTTTTCTACACTAACTTTAAAAATAACTATTTATTTTAAAACATGTACAATATCTGAATCAATTTCATGTTCAAGTTTTGGACAGAAACACACATTTTTGGAGTTATAATCCCACATTTTATGCACACATTCTCAAGCACTTTTCTGCCTTTGTTGCTAAAAATTACCTCAGTCTTTGATTAAACAAAACGTCAGTGTCTCAGCTCCAAAAGCGTAAAAACTTAGTCCCTAACCAAACTGTAACACGTACACACTATATGCAGTTCCACATACATTTCCAATTACTCAGTGGTTTGCTGGGTAATGATTTGACTTTGGCATAGAGGGAATTAAATGGTTGAATTGTCAGACTTTTGCAAGGTGTTTAGCATCTGATGCATTTTCCCCATCTTCATCCTCCTCCTTCTACCCCATCCTGCTTTCTCCTCTCTTCATTCTGCATAGTAATGTCTTTGAATTGAGCTGTTCATTCAGCCAAGCAGAGATAAGTGCAGAGTAGCGGGATGAACACAATAGAGAAAATAAAAAATTGGGGGGGGGGGTGACGACGGAGCTTTTAGGTGCAGACAAAAAATGGTTTTGTTCTGTTTTTCTTTCTCTTGCTCTCTCCGTCTCTCTCGTTGTTGAATTGACAAGGGCAAGGGGAATAAAATGTGTGTTGTCGGACAAAAAAAGAACTCTTCCAAAAGCAGTTAGCCAAAGCCTCTGAAAAAATTCACTCTTGTTTTATTCTGTTATTTTTTTTATTTTCAACCATGAAATAAGTTTAACAGTAGATTCATATTCTAACACTGCAGAACAGGTAAAATGACAAGGTGGCCTTCTTGTGGCCAGGTCTCTGTATGTGCCTACTAAATTTTAAAATTAGTGCCTTTTATGACTCAAAACATTAGTCTGAAATATAGGCATTTGGAAATAGAACAGTAAGCAGAGACTCGCAACAGGAGGCACAGGATGAGTAAGAGGCAAAAAAAGAGAAAAACTTTGTAGTGCTTGCTTCAATCTCTAAAAAAAAACCTTAATCTCAATTTTGGAGACCTTTTTAAATAAATGTGTTTGTAATATTTTCGATGTCTTGGCATGTAATTGAAAGTTGTTCTAAATGGTGAACTTTGTTCAGTTCAGCTCAGTTTTTTTTTTTCTGTTCACTAATTTAAAGGTTTGACCCCCGGTTCTTTCAGACTGTATGGACAAGTGTCCTCGTCTCTAAATGACCTCTAAAGTATTCTCAAAGTCTGACAGTAAGTTTAACAGAATAAAAACTGTAGAAAACAATGTGGAAAATATACTTTCCCTATATTTTAAAAGAAAGTTTTCGATTTTCAGTGTTCTCTCTAGATTTGAGCAGAGTTGCAACTTGAGCTGAAGTGTTTGTTTTTTTTTTAGAAAAGCTGTACACTGTATATTTTCTAACTGCATGCAGACAGTTATCAGATACAACTTGAATGAGTAAAGCTGTAATTTTCTAAAAGTCTTTTGGTTTTTTGTTCTCAGAAATGGAAAAAAGACAGAAGTTTTTTTAATAAGAAGCAAGAACATGGTCTTTTCTCTGAATAGGCTTGATTGCCACATAACCAGCAGGCATTCCCTTTTTACTACAAAAGTATTTTTTCACTGTTGGTGACATCCTTGCAGTACTCTCTGAGTGTTGCAGCCCTCTTCAAAAACACCATACTATCACTGAGTAAGTCACTTAACCCAGATCTTCAGGATGTGAGCACCTGCAGAGAGTAGACGCTGCAGTCAAAGTATTTTGAAAGGCTCTGCAATGACTCATGTGGAGCTGTGTAAGTCTGAAGCAGGATGCTAATAAAACAGTGTTTGTGTTTTCAGTTAACCTTTCCCGGATAAAAGGTAAGGATTAAAAATAAAAGCGAGGAACAGTGGATGTTCCATGGCTCTGCGCTCACTGTGAACTCTTGACCATCTCTTCCTTTGCAGATAACATATCTTCAGGGGTACATTCTTGGGTCACTGAGGAGTCAGGTCAAAGCCGACTGTTGGAGCAGTTTTTTCTCTCCTGCCATACTCATCCTCTGCCCTTCCCAATCCACATCTTATCTGGAATAACACATGGCCGCCGAGTGTATTGCCATCCTCTAGTTACCTACTCTGTTATTAATGATACTTCTCCCCAATGGTTTACACCAACTGCTCTGTGCATATGTGTGTAGATGAATAGCTCAGGGAGCAGGTTGTTATGTGAATGTTTATTTCACAGAGGAGGGAAAAGTACAGAAGTGAAAATAGTTTGGGGAATGGGGTGAGGTGGATTAGTGGGTAATAAGAGGTTCTCCCATCAAGTGTTGGGTCAAGTGAAAATACCGAACAGAGGCAATAAAACAAGTTGTGTTTAGAAAGGTGGTCACAATGATCAATGCAGTAATTTCTGAGACTTTTTTTTAATATTTTGTTTCTACAGAACAATGTCGTCTTGTTTTGTCTTTTCCACTGTGTAAAAACCAAACATTTTAGCAGGATTTGAACCCATCAGTCACATGTTCAATCATCGCTCCATAACCACCACACCACAGAGCTCCAAACAAAGTCATATAGAAATCAAAACGCAAGATTGAATATGCTGTCAGGAGATTCACTCCAGTAGCCTGTCATTTGATCTGGCATCCAATCCACTTACAGCAACGATGCATGAAACAACACATAAAAACAACTTGTGCTGTCAAGCTGCGATGAATATAAAACAGTCTAGACATGTCCTAATCATAGGTTATGTATGAAAAATGGACATAGCCACTATGACATCATCTATTTGTTTGTCATCTTTACTGAAAAGGCCTTGTTGTTGTCTGAACATTGGCATTCATGGTTTTAGAGTCAGAGGTGATGTGTAAAAAATTGATCTGACAAAAGATGTGGCTGTTGTGAGAATCTAGACATCAAGGCTTTGTGCTGGACAGGTTTAGGAAGCAACCAGAAAATATCTAGATCGACCCCTTGTAAATAAAAAAATAAAAATAAATAATTACATCAGTGGATGACAGGGGAGAGCAGTATATGAGATAGTATTTAGGCATCTCTTAGTGAGGGAGAAGCAGAATTTGCTTAAATCCACATTGGATGTTGGAGAACCAGGATATGTAAATGGGCTACTGGAATAAGTTGTTCATGGATGAGGGCAAAGAACTTAACATCTTTAGAATGCTACTTTACAAACTTGGAGAGAGGGTAAAGATGGGAAAGATGTAAAAACTTTGAAACCCAACATTTAGACTGAGTCAGAAACAACTTTTAACCCAGTGTGCCAACATCCTCAAGAAAATCCTGCTAACACATGAAAAGATTGACAAATCTAAATTATAGTTTAAAGAGACAAAAAACAACAAAAATAAATAAATAAAAACCAGCTACATTCACGTCTTATGATTCCCTGTGTGTCTGTTAGACACATCATTTTACATCGTCATAAAGCCAGCCAAACAAGCCTTGACATTTGTGTCAACCTCTCCATGTCACTTTTGTTTTCCACTCCTGGTCTTTGGGGGATGTTCTTGCTGCTCTGTGTTAAGGAGCCTGTCACCCTCATCTCTGTTGTCACTGTCACTGTTGGTCCTGCCACCAGCATCCTCGCTGTTGTTTCGGCTCAAGTAGCAACAGCAAAAATATATCCATATATTTTGAGGCTCTTTAATGTGGTTTTTATTTAGTCATCATCCTGTCTGTATTGCCTTTAGGTTTCTTCATGTTGTCTTTCTCATTGCTATTCATTTGTTTTTGTGTATTTCATCTGACACACTGCACTGTTATGCAAAGTGTGTCAGACTGATTGGCAGCAGCACCAGAAATTATCTGGAATAAACCCACATCGGTAAAGGTTAACAGATCACAACGTAAGATTACATGAAACTGTTTACTGGAACATAGCAATTCAAGATAATCCGACTCCCGTCTACCTTGGCCCCATTTGGACTGGTAGCCATACAACTTGGGCCACTAAGATACATGTAATAACTGATATGTTAACCCAGTTATCTAGTAGCATATAGGGTAAAAAACACTGATGCCTCTGATGGTCAGTTTATTGATTACTGAAACTAAATTTATAGCCTCTCAGGGATAGTATGTGCACTCATGACATTCACCAGTCACTCACTCTGGTTTGGTTCTAATGTTAAATGAACTTCTGACAGCACATAAAGTCAGCTGCACCAACCAAAGTAACTCTTATGATGTGCATTTAAAGCACCGATAAATAACTACCAGGCATTTTTTTTGGACTATCTTAGCCTATATCATGCTAGTTGTTTTTCTGTTTTAGATCTTGTATTTCTAACACTGTTTTTCTCTCTTAATACGGTTATTGTTCAGGGACTGGGATTTCTGGCAGTACAGTGTTAATATGGCAAGATTAATCCTTTGGAACTCAATAATAAAACTAAATATAAATTGATATAAACATACACTGTAAATGTGATAAGCAATTTCCTTCTAGCATCCTCTATAGTTAGACTGTGGTGGGCATATTAGGTGTATCCTCAATAATTATTTTGTATATTTTATGAGGCTGTGTTTTAAGGGTATGGATTGGTGAGATGAACAAACACTCCAATTCTGTATCCTGAAGTCATTTGTTTGAGTGTGTTTTATGGCTTTGATGTATTTAATTTGTCTATGTGTGTGTGCTTGGGTGTCAATGTGTGGCTGATTGTTTTCACAGGCCTTCTCTGGAAACTCCAACTCAGAAAGCGCAGTTCGCCATGAATTGCAGCAGGGAATTGTGGCTCGCTTCCTGAGGCTCGTCCCGCTGGCCTGGAGTGAGGAGGGACGCATCGGTCTCAGGATAGAAGTTTATGGATGCTCCTACTGTAAGTGAAGACAAACACATTTTATTATTTTTATTTACTATTTACAGAAAGATATACTTATTTGTTATCAGACAGGACAATCACAAAAGAGCTTGTAGGCAAATATTCTGAACCTTGTCATATGAACAAAATTTGCATTTCAGATTACCTGGAAGAGATGCAGCTGGTTAGTCTACAAAAACAGACAAAGTGTCCCAACTTTCTCTTGTTGTTAATTCTGTAGTTAAAGGCATTCTACTTCCCATCTGGGGAGTTTTCTTAATTCAAAACTAGCTTTAAGCTTTAAATTGTAAGTTAATGAGTCCCACCACTGTTGATCATGAAATTTTTATTTTATTGAGTTGGTTTGTGCTGAATTAAGTAGTCATGTGTCAGCAGAGTTAAGACTGAGAACACATCCCTGAGGGGCTCCTGTGCTCAGAATGATGGAACGGGACTTTTTACTACCAACAGTAATCTGTTGTCCTTCGGACAGCAAGTCCAAGGTCTACTTACAGAGTGAAGTTTTCAGTTTGAGCAGGAACTTTGTGTTTAAATCTGTTTCTTTAATGCTTCATCTTCTCCATTTTATGCTCATGTTTTTGTTGTTTGAAGCTATATTTTATAAAAATCATGTTGAAAGGAAACTGTCTGATCACAATAACTCTGTTAACAGAAAAATGCAGCACACATTTTCAGACTGGCAAACAAATGCAGATACACAAACAGTCATCAAGTGTCGTTTCCTTTCTAACCAATGCATCATCTAGGGAGCTGCCTCTCCCGCTGCCTCTTTGCTCTCATCCTATTAAAGGCTGCCAAATTGATTTTGATAACAATTTCAATTAAGGCTCTGCATAAATTACTGCTATAAGTGACACACATACATCTTTCATTCTAGAGATGTGATTATCCAATGTGTGGATTGGCTTGTGAGTCCATGTGACTGTATGTGTGTGAATACAAGGACATGCATTGTATTCTAGTCAGTCCTCAGCTTCACTGATTACATTTCCCATGTTTCATTTCCTTCTCTTGTCAAAAGAAGCAAGTCAGTAATGATAAGGACGACAAGTTGCACTACACTTTGCACGCAAACACAAACCCACACAGGAGCACACAAAACAGTTTTTGTCAAAACAAAGAATTGCATCCCCTTTCAAGTTTATATTTTAAATACTCACCTTGGAAAAACTAGACTTCTAATGCTTTCGATTGTTCGATGAAGAAGTCATTTACAGGCTCCAAGCTTCAAACTAAAACAAAATTAGCTGAAATTCTTTCATAATGTGTAACCCATGTTTGTCTCCAAACACAGAATAAATAATGTTTTTTTCATTAATATTCCACAATATACCTATCTCAAGTTTGGCAAAAGAAATGTATAAACAATCAATAGCTTACAAAACATGGAGCTAGCTGCCAAGTACCAGCAGTTGTGGGAACCATAAACAAATTTTGTCAAATTTAAGAAACATACTGTTTCTACACAATGTCCACTAAGTGCTGTCTGAACTAGTTGCCAGTGTACTTTTTATGTAGAAAAACAAATAAAAATGTGTAACATTGTCTCTGAAAAAGAATGAGACACAAAAACAAAACTTTTTATTTAACTGCTATATGAAAAAATACAGATGGTATCTGTTTAATAATGTCCCAGATAGCTGCACACCACATAATAAAACTGAAGGCATTCCTTAAAGAAATGCACATCACCCATTTCCTTTCATGTCAGAGTTTTAGAATAAGACCATCTTAAGTTGAGAAATGATAGAGTTGAAACCATTTAGGTCAAACCTTGTTTTATGCCATGTGCCCATACAATATTTAAGATCTTCTGAAATGTGTTTGCGTTCATTGACTGAGTTGGAGCCATTTTAGTGTTTGCTAAGTTCAGTTGGCTGTGGTGGCCATCTTGAATTAGGTTGACTTTTCAGTTGTAGATGAACATCCAGTGATCACTTTCTGAGAGTTTCATTAATACCCGTCCAATGGTTGACAAGATATTTGCTAACACAACAGACAAACAAAAGCTTTATCACCTATCGCCTTTGGAGTTGGGCATTAAAAATGCAGTTTAATGGATACAGTTTTATTATTATTATTTTTTTTTTTTTTTAGATTTAACAGATAAATTGTAAGTCAATTGCTATATCCCGTCTCAAGTACACTGCAATACTATTCAAGTCTAAAAACCATTAGTGCCTAGTCCCAAATGAGCTTAGAGTTTATATTTCAGACAGTTATGAATGTTGCTCACCACACCTTGACATCTGTTTGATAATAAAATACACAATCAGGTAAACACATGCTTACAACTCTAATATCAGTGATAACATTGAAGGAGAAACGCTCTCCCTCTCTCACACTCTTTTTCTCACACACACTCCCCCTGGTCAGATGCCTCATATTTCAGAGATGTCTGTCAGCTGTGTTTTGAAGCCTGCAGTGCTTTCTCATGATTACCCTGTCACTGCTCCTTTCTTCAGCATTCAGTCAGAAAATGAGAACACATACATTTGTCTGTTCATCCCATCCCTCACTCCCCGACTCCTCAGTTCTCTCAAAATCAGCACCTCGTAAATGTTTTGTTTTTTTTCTGCTTCCCAAACGGAAGATGAAAGAGAGGAGAGGTACAGTGTGAGGCTATATGACAAACAAAAGTGGATGAAAGAGAGAGGCACAAAGAAGAAGTGGGAGGAGAAGGAGGCAGATAAATATAGATGTTTAGTTCATGGCATAATCACTAAATATGTTGGCTGTAGATGGTAATTCTGGGTTTTGAAAATGAGTGATAATTAAATGCAATGCCATATTATGACTCATCTAAGACGATGCAGTCAGAGGGAGTGTGTGTTCATGTACATCTGTGTATATGTCTGTGCCAAAACTAGAGACTATAAAGGAGTCATGATCCACCGTGCTGCGGAATTTACATGCTCATTTCCATTTTTATTAACGTAAAATCAACAGAAAAATCTATTATTTCAGAGAGAAGACAGGAAATAGTAAGGTAAAGAGGAGTCAGACAAAAACAAAAAGTAAAAATTTAATTTTGATAGGATCACAAAGACTCTTTTCCAATTTTAAAAATAATACAAGCATATGATGATTTTAGCCTAATTGTGCAAAATCAGACTAAATCAGTTTTTAAGGCCCTGTTCAGACCTGGCAATAAATATGTCTGTGTGGATCAATTGCAAGTGGTCTGCTTTGATTGATAGTGTTCACACTGGGCAGTTAAATACAAAGCACCAAAACATTTTTACAATCAGATGTCAATTACCTGTGTTGTATGCAGATAAACATGCAGTGATATTACACAGTGGGCGGCACAACTGAGCAGCAAACAGGAAATCAATCTGTTGATGTTTTCGTAAAAGTGAACGTGAACTCAATTATTTTGACATTAACACAGATCAGAACCATTTAGGTCATGTTTTTGTAGTTATCTTGTGACAAGCTTATTTGCATAAAAATCATAATATAGGAGAAATATAATGCAATTTTTAGTCACTTCACAAATCTCTGTCAGAGGAAAGACTGAAGATTTTAATTAGATCATTAATAGGATCTCACATTGATACATCTGTATTTATGTGTAGACATTTACTGTATGTTATACTGTATTTTATGTAAAGTTTGTGCAATAAATGTGAGATTTTGCCACATTTATCTGCTAATTATGTTGTATTAAGCCTTTTCTGAATAATGCTGACCTTTCCCGCTTGTCTTTTTCTTTAGCAGCTCAGTGGTGTGTAGATGGTGGAACCTCCTCTATTCTCACTCACCCAATCCTGAATACATTCTTTCTTGTGACATCAATGAAAAATGAAACTCCTTTTCTGCACAATCAGATTTATACTATCATATAATAATTGGAAGGTACTACCACTGTGTGTACCATAACAAATGAAGGAGATGAAGCGATATAAGCAAGAATGGAAACTAAACATAAAGAACAAAAGAAGGGTTTTAGAGGAGGAAGTAACAAAAAAGGATAAAAGTCAAAAGTGACATGAATTTGTATTTGGTGGAGGATGTTTATCAGGCATGCTTAATATACTTGTCTTTTATTTACGTGACAAACCAAGAAAGCACTTTCGATTGTGAACAGCATGACTGTGCATGACTGGAACTGTGTATATAATGATCAAATCTTTCTCAAGCTGTGTTATACTATCATGTCCTGTACACTCTTCCTCTACCATCTCAAACTTGTCATATCACACAGTTGAACAAATGTTCTTTCCACAAACCACTTGAAATTTTAAAGTGATGATAGAAAGATTGAATACGTGTCTAAAGCACTGCACTTTATTTCTCCTCTGAGGACTTGGTCTGGGTCTCTTGTTTAAGCTCACCTCTTTAGAGTCTATGGCACACTATAGTATTTGAATAGCAGAGCCATTACCTATTATTAATCAAATTGCTGCTTAAAGTGTCCTTATAATTTAGAGTTGTGTGATGATAATAAGCCAACATCTACAAGTAGAGACATAAAAGATAATTAGGACATAAATAGCTAAAGAAAGTGACATCCACCAGTCTCCCATACATTTAAATGTCCATAGTAAAGTTCCCATGTTTGAATTATTTGAATTAATTTTGAAGTATTTGTAGAAATCACATGAGAAAGCACAAAACGTTATTTTCAGAACAACAACAACATAAGATGATCTTTGTCTAAAACTCTGCCATGAAAGGCGGTGGGTAATATGCATTCCTTCAAGGAAGGCCAAACATTTCATTTTAAATATTTTACTGGTAACTACTTTTTTATTTTCATTTTTAAAACAAACCTATAAGTGAAGGTAGATGTAAGGACATAATCAACTGTAAATTCCAGTTTCTGTTTCTGTTTACACCTTCTAAATTTTTAAAGCTTGTAAATAAATTAGTAGAAACATATTACATATCAATATGCTCTTAACTCATCATTATTCTGTGTGTATGTGTGCATGTCCATGCATACTGTGTAATTAAAATCTGCAATCAATGTTTAATTTACTCTAATCATGTGTCTGTGGCTGGTCTCTTGCAGGGGCAGACGTCATCAACTTTGATGGGCAGGGGGTAATCTCATATCGTTTTAAGGTACGGATTTTGTTGCTTTATATTTTTATTCCTAATAATCTTGCATAAAAACAAATATTCTCATTATATCGCATGCAAAAATTGTGAAATCATTCAAGGTACATCAAACATTTCCTTTGACAATGTGCCATATATGTTTTACTATAAAGAACCTTGCAGAGATGATGGTGTTAATATTTGTGCAGGTTAAAAAGATGAAGATCATTAAGGACGTGATCGCACTGAGGTTTAAGACCTCAGAAAGTGAGGGCGTCATTCTCCATGGGGAGGGCCAGCAGGGAGACTACATCACCCTGGAACTTCGCAAGGCCAAGTTGCAGCTGCAGATAAACCTGGGTGAGCAGCAAATGTGTGTCAATTACTCAGAAAACTAAAGAAAAGAATATGTTCTCTTACGAATTGGAATAGACTATAGACTATTAAATGTTGATATCATGGTATCAATCATGTGACCTTTTGAAAACAATTTAAAATGCAGATACATTTTTAATTGTATTTGCATTTTTATGATTTTTTGTGATTTTACACAAATCACATCATTAAAAGCAAGATAAGTATGCCTGTCAGTAGAGAATCAACAGTAATTCTGCTTTTAGTCATTTTAAAATAACATTTTTTACATATCCTATTATGATTGTAGGCTCCGGTCAGGTAAAACGACACCCAAGCATGTAATGGTAAAAAAAACTAAACTAATACATGAAAATGGGCAGCATAATTGGATAACAGCTAAAAGACAAAAATTATAAGTCTGTGTAAGTATTGACAGGAAAAACATCAACTTGAGCTGTCAAAGAAATGGCACACCTTATTCTAATATATGTAAAAAGAACATAACTTTTCAACATTTGCAGATCCTTGTACATAAATCCTATCTTGTCTTGGCCCTCTTTTTCACTACATCTGCCCATTTTGGGCTTTGTTCAACTTTATTAAATACCTTTTTTTAAATTATACTTGTCTGCCTGCCTGCTACATGCTGCCTGTCATTATGGGTCCTAATCACCAATCACCCCACTGTCACAGTCCTCAGTGGCATCTTTTAATTTAAACATTTAAATGTTTGTTACAGGCAGTAACCAGTATGGCTCCATCCTGGGGCATACCTCCGTGACCACTGGCAGTCTCTTGGATGACAACCATTGGCACTTAGTGATGATTGAACGCTACCGTCGCAATGTCAACTTCACCTTGGATGGACACACTCAGCACTTCAGAACCAATGGAGAGTTTGATCATCTTGATTTAGACTACGAGGTAAAGAGTATATTGAGTATTACGCACCACAGAGCACAGACGGAGAATAAAAATCTCCCCTTGTAAACAGTGAGGGAAGGAAATTAGTACTTGAAAATTGTGGAGACATTTTATCATCTCCAGGCTCTGAATGCAAAAGGGCAATAAAGTGTTTGCCCTTCTCTGTGTGTGCGTGTGTGTGTGTTTGTTTGACTGTAGCATTAGCAAAATATTTAATGAACCCCTGCAGTAATCATTGGATGAACATTTGCAACTGATTATCGTTTCAAGTCAACCCTATTCAAGATGACTGCTACAACTAAGCAAACCTTAGCCAACATAACTCTGCCAAGTTTACAGCTATTCAGCTAAAATTGATTGTGTCTGTAGTTGAGACTCATCTCAAACTTATACTCTGAGCTAATTGATTTGTGTTTAAAATTTAACTGTTAGAATCAACTCGATTTGTTAGTTTCTTATAAACCACTGGATAGATTTTAAGGAAACTGTAAGTAACTATTGGGGTGACATGAACAACTGATTAACTTTTGAACCAAGCCCAATTGAGGAGGGCTGAAATAGCTGAGCATCATCCCTAACATATTTTGAGTTTAACATTGAGCAACATTTTTGCTTAAAATCTTGGCATTAATTGTTTATCTACAACACAATAACCTTTGGAAACCCAATTCAAGATGGTCACCACAGCTAATCAACTATAACCACACATTGTCAGAGCAAAGATATTATTCCAATTGTTCAAACCATGTTTCCAGTGTACAAAAACATGTTTTACACTACTTTTTGGTCTTGTATTAACTTATCTTGGAATGCTAAGTGAAAAAGACCACTGTTGTAGCCAAAATAGTCAACAGTTTTACACTGAGATGTAGTCATGGGTGAGTTCAAATATAAGAAAGAACTGACAGGCTGCAGAAGAAGATACAATCTAAAATATCAGCTGATTTATTTGTGTGTTTTAGATTTGCATGCAACATGTTACACAATGTTAAAGAAAATATTGTGTCTGGATAGCAGAACTGGCTAATGAATGAAGATAAACAGAATTTTCTTTTTCTCAGCCTGAAATAGTTGTTCAAACTGTGCACCCGTCTCATTTAGCAAGTAGGTAAACTGTTGCTCCACAGTTCAAATCTTGATTATAACAGCCTTTTTGTTGTAGCTTGTTTGTTTCTGTTCTTTATTTTCTCCAGAATGTTTGGCCTCCTCGCCACAATTTAAAAACATTTAAGTTAAGTTAATTAGTGATTCAAAATTGACCATCAAAATGAGACTAGTGGAATGCTCAGGATTTATAGCAGGAATGAGATACAACTCCCGACTACCCAGAAGGGAATACAAGGAGTTTTGGAGAATGAATAAATGTTTTTTTGTTTCTTTTCTGTAAGTTTACCTGAAACATCTAAAATCATAGGCTTTCTGGCAAAAAAAAACTGTTTGTATTCATGCTGCAAAGTTGGAATGTGCGCCGCCTGCTTGAACTAGCTTCCAGGTTTTGCTTCACTGATATTCGGGGTGTTCGTATTTGTATTTCGAAATCTGAAAACAGTGACGAGCTTCAGGCTGTTTTAGAAAACCTCAGTAAAAACTCAGAATCATTAAACTATGCCAGTGTTCTGTGCAAATTGTAAAAATGTTAATGTGCGCAGGTTTTCAGGTAAATTTAACCACTTACTGGGAGTTTAAACACAATTATCCAATCATTTTAAACCTGTGAGGGTCTAACTCTTGTTCATTTTTTGATTTAGTCTATGATGGCAACGTCATTTTATTTTCTTCACGTTTTAGCCTCATTGTTTGCCTTTGCTGATTTGCAACAGCATTTAAACGTCTCAGCACTGATGGTCAGTACTGTACAATGATATCACACAGGAAATTAAATATTGGCTTCTCAGTGTGCTGTGGTACTAATCCATAAAACTCACATAATTAACGTCAGCCAGTAATGGAATGCAACGAGTTCAACTAATAATACTAAAAACAGGAAATTGATTGTAGAATGCATGTGGGTATAGGAGTGTGGGTACAGCGAGTCTAACAGGGCATGTGTTTGTGTGTGTGTGTGTTTGTTTTGTGCTTGTATTGATATGCTTGGCTGTGACCGTGTGACCTTTACTGGATATTGCTGATATGGCTGATCTATTCCAGTGTTAAGTGGGATGCTGAGAAATGGGGCAGGACAAAGCACAGTCCAATTAAAACCGAAGCTGTTGAATTAAGGGATCTTCAGGGAAATCTATACAACTGGGCCTACTGTACCAGGAGGTTTTGCGTGTTTGTCTCTGTGGCGTGTTCTAAATGCATACAGATTAAATCGTTTTACAAATAGCAAAACAGTGACCAGCCTTTAAGCGAAGTGGACCACTGTGCTCCATTTAATGCACACTCTCCATCTTGTGTGTGTTTCCTTTTTTGTCTGTTCGACCTCTGCTTCCACTTCGGCCTGTATGTAGACTAAATATCCGGCTGCATCAAAGTCTACCCTTGGCAGTAATTACGAAGACTGCTGGAGCATCACCGAAGACACGCATACAACGCAAACACGAACAAAAATGCACACACTGACAGATCGACACATCGACTGGCAGTTGTACACATCCCTCTATTAGCTTTGCTTCCTTCAGGGCCCATAGCTGTTTTTAAGAGGAAAAAAAAATACCGAACACATGTACAACTGCAGAAAAAATATGAAAAACGATTTTACATTTTCATCAGTCCTGTGTCCTTTGGCACTTTCCATCAGATGTGGGTTTATTTCTCTTTGTCCTCATCTCAGTGTTCCTCTCATTGCATTTTTTTTCTACTAACCATTGTCTTCTTTCTTTTTATGCTTTTCCTCACTTCTCCTAGAAGCTCATTTTTACAGTATAAGCTTGTATTGTAAATACAAATTATGTTGTGATTTTTAAAAAAAATGTTAAAAATATGGTTTAAGATTTAGGTTAATTTTTACTGGAAGGTTATAAGGTAATAATGTGTTGTGCCTGCCTGTAAATAAGAGTTTGTGGTTATAAATCCAGCTTTGTCACCTTGTAAAATTAAACTGCTTGAGAGAGTCAGGTTTGTTTATGCGTTGAAATTATTTTTTTGGGAAAGTGAAGCCACACAAGAAATAAGAAGCACATATGGGTGTTTTTGTGAACATCTAATGCCAAATACAAATCAGATGCCTGTCTGTAAAGCTGAAATTTCACTGTCTGTGATTCTGAAGTTACAAGTCTAAATGTCACTCCTTCTTTTCCACTTTGTTGTCAAATAATAATTTAACCACACATAAAACTGAGCAGTCAGAAGGTGGTCGGAGTGGTCTTGGAGTCGTTGTTTCATTTAAATTATTTGCTAAATTAAAACTGACTAAAAACACTGATCATTACAACTGCACATTCCATTTACAAATAAGTTTCAAAATTCATCATTAAAGCAGCTGATCAGGACTCGTGTTGTTTCATTTAGCTCTCTCTGCTGCACACTTTAAAAATACCATCCAGCTTTAATCTGTGATTAATAACTTTACCAATCTTATTGCTACAATTGTTCTGATAAGTTTCTATTTTTCTTCTGTTTTAATGCATAAAAGGGGTATTGCATTAAAAATGCCCCCTGTTGTGAAAAAGAGATGATTTTTAAATGTTTCTGGGGTTAAAAACTGATTCCTGTCACAAAGCGCTGATGTGAGCGCTGATTTAACATCCAGATATTCATGTTTTTAGACAGAGGTTTTGTATTTCTGAGGCTTTTACATATATTAATGAGACGGCAGTGTAATTAAAGTCTCTTCATAAGTGATCTCAGGGCATTTTCATAAGTAATTCTCCCAGTAACTGATGACTGATAGATGAAGGATCTTAACACCAGCTGATTGTTGCCAAATGTTCTGAAATGTGGTTTGTTTTTCTTTACAATTTTCTATGTCTGTCAGTGAAGGTAGAGCTTAACTGGAAATGCTTCCTCAAAGGTGTGAAAACCAGAAGCAGCAAAGTGGGCAGAGCAGCAAAAGGTCAACGGCAGAAGCATTTATTTAATGCTAACATTTGATTGGTTGACATCATTAGGAAGCAATGGGAGTGAGGTCTATAGCTAAATCCCTTATAGAAGGAAACAGAACCTTCTGACTAATCAGTTTGTGATTAAATCAGATTCGCTGTAGGTGTAAAAGGGCAGGTTTACACTTCAGTGTCACTCTTCAGATTTAGTTCACCAGCTGACAGAGACTGATTTACAACAACAAGCTTTGCTCATATAAAACATGTCAAGCTCATTTAATTGGAGCCAGTTACTTTCTGAACCCTTTCAATTAAAGCATAATAAAATTTACAGCAACATTTTCAAAGCAGTTATTTCCATATTAAGGTAAGCATGCACAAATCAAACCACAGACATGACACTTATTAAAGAATTAATTGTTTCTTTCTGCAACTCTAAATCCATTTACCAAACAAATTGCTTCACTGGCAAAATTATTACCAGTAGAAGAAATCACTAATTGGGCGTAAAATATTTTTCATTGTGTCTGTCATTTCTCCTCCCTGCCCCCTGTCTCTCTCTCTCTAGTTGAGTTTTGGGGGGATGCCATACAGTGGGAAGCCAGTAGGAGGTGGAAGAAAAAACTTCAAAGGCTGCATGGAGAGCATCAACTACAATGGAGACAACATTACAGATCTGGCCCGCCGGAAGAAGCTCGACACTTCCAGCTTTGTAAGAGAAATGTGAATTTATGTTCATGTGGGCACACTTACCGTATTTCACCAAGGTTTGTATATAATACCCACTGTGAAGTCTAAAGTTGCAAAGGCAGCTGAATTTTTCAAATGTAACACTCAGTCAACTAAATGTGGAAAGCAGAATTATGTGTCACTTCAAGAAAATATAAGAAAAGATTTATAACTATTGAAACTTACAAACTCAGAATTATACTGATGTTTTGTCTTCCACATATTTTAGGGGCAAAAAGTGCAAAATAAGCTCTATCCCTTCTTTTCATCAAATGCAATTAGATTTAACTTCAAGTTATTTTTGTCGTATTTAAAACTACTTTCTGAAAGCTGTTGATGCACTCTAAATAATTTAGTTTAAAGAAGTTCAATTCAGTATATTTCTATAGCACCAATTCTCAACAGAAGTCATCTCAGGGCACTATACAACAAAAGAAAAAGTTCAAATCACAAATTTAAAAACAGATCCAGATTTAAATCCAATTACAGTCCATTCAAATCCAATACATTATGACATTACAGATAGTAAAAGTTATTTATGTAAGAAAACCAGCAGATTGCGATGCAATACCCCATATTGAGCAGGATGTTGGTGACAGTAGAAAGGAACAATTCACCTTTTAACACAAATAAACCTCCATTAGAACCAGGCTCAGGATGGACGGCTATCTGCCTCAACAATCTGGGAGTAGAGAGGAAAAAGGTGTAGTTTCCATGGGGAGAAAAACAAAGAAAAACACAGCTTATTGACAGCAATAGTTGCATGCATAAACACGGAGAGTAGAGAGAGTAAAGCCGACCCTAACTGCAGGATTTATCAAAAAGGAATGTTTTTAACCTAGTCTTAAAAGTAAACACAGTGTCAGCCTCACAGACAGAAGCAGAGAGGAGCAGTACAGGAGTTTACCACTAAGTCCGCTAAATCTTTCTGATGGTCTTTTGCACACTTATCACTAAGCATCAAAAAGTATGAACTATCTCTTTATGTATTTTAACTGGACCGATATGTTGGCTTTACGCTCTCTACCAGAAACAAGGTGTGTTTGTATCAGTCTACAGCTCTGCTCAGCTCTAAAGTTCTGCACTAATTTGGGTTGTTCTTTGAAAACTGCTTTGGTCACTACTGAAATAAGATTGTCGTGCTGGCTTTTGGAGATCTATGCAGTTTTGGATCCTCTCTTGCAGAAATAAACCTCCATCGACACTGTTTCTGATTTTACTTGCTGATGCACACTAATTTGCCCTTTGCAAGTCTTGTGCCCAGTTGTTTGCATCAAACTCAGTTGAATATTTCTGCAACTCTATGATTGTACAAGACAAAAACAAAACAAAGAAAAGACCAAGTTTCATGCACGCCACTGCAGAATCTTGATCTCTTCCTGTGTTTATCCACAAGATTATACAGCCAGTATAACTTTTTTGATCTTTGGTAAACTGATTGAATAAATAGAAGAATTAATCAAGTTCATTAAAGCCACACCTCTAATTCTCTTTGACTCACACAGCTATTTATTTCTAATCAAAACAGACCCACTTTCGGATTTGAAAACACACACAATCAGGAAACATCTATAACTCATGAGGCAGCTCAATATTGCATGTTTGCAGATGATTTGATTAAATTAAACTGCTGGAAAAGCTCAATTGAAATTAGTGCCTAATTTCCACAAGTTTTTTTTTTCTTTGTTTCCTCTAGGAAACAAAAGTCACCCAGTGTGCTGATCAACCCTAGCATAAAAGCCAAAAACGGATTGTTTTGCTGTGTGTAGAAGCCTGAGCAGTCTTTTCATCAAGCAACTGTCACAAACATCTGAGGTTGAGAAGATTGATTCAAAGCAGCAGACTGATACTGATACATGCAAATGGAATGCTTTCAAAGTTGATGAGAAAAAATACACAGTAACTTTTCTTTCTGACCAATGTCCTCCGTTTTGTTTTCTTCCTTTTATTTGATTTGTGTCCCAGCAGCGTAACTTGTCTTTCACGTGTGTGGAGACGCACACCTTCCCGGTCTTTTTCAACACCTCGAGCTTCCTGCAGCTGCCGGGCCGAGCCAACCATAACATGGTGTCCGTGGGCTTCCAGTTTCGTACGTGGAATCCAGACGGCCTTCTGCTCTTCAGTAATCTAGATGACGGCACGCTAGAGATCTCCCTCGAGGACGGCAAAA
Source organism: Kryptolebias marmoratus (assembly GCF_001649575.2). Taxonomy (NCBI): domain Eukaryota; kingdom Metazoa; phylum Chordata; class Actinopteri; order Cyprinodontiformes; family Rivulidae; genus Kryptolebias; species Kryptolebias marmoratus. Next base: position 18,977,065 of record NC_051450.1, on the reverse strand, counting down.
TTACAGTTCATATCAACGTGTCAAAGGCGGCCAGAAACTATCGGGTGGACTTATTATCAGGTGAGTCCGACTTACCCACACAAAGACACATCTTACAAATTAGGTTCAGCTTCTTTTAGTTTAGTGCTACTTTTTTCTTCAGCTACAATGCAGAATTTATTGCAGCTTTCAGAAGTGGAAGCATTTATTTATCACTGGTATAATAAGCAAAAAAATCATATTTCTTGATAACAAAATGTTCCTCTTGGATTACAAAACATTGATTTGATTCAAGTAATACCATAAATAAAAATGATTTGTAGTACATTAAAATGTTTGTCAACACAATAGGTTTTTTTTTCTGTTTGTAATTTGGATTCGGCACAACATGCTGTACTATTTATGGAAAAATAAAATAAATAGTAATGTCATTTGGCATTTTATACAAATCATTAAATCTTTGGTTAAGGATCAATTAAAGAGATTAGACACTGTTTTTATTGTTATTTGAACAAAAAAAGGCATGTTAATTTCATTATTATATTTTACATTTTCAAGCATTTTGTACATCTGCATATTTCATACTTTGCACATTTTCGTTTAGTCTAATACATTTGCGTCTTTAATGCTTTTTTTGTTTGTTTTGAGCCTTTGTTCGCATATTTAAATATTTCTCGCTAGTGGCAGTTATGTGTGTTTATTTTGGAGTTCCTGGTCCAAATCTGGCAATAAACCTGATTCTGATTCTGTTTAAACTCCATCTGTTTTATTCAAGACATTCCTGAAATAACTTCTGATCTTTTTAGAAGTCATTCAATTTTCATTTTAGTTCATGTTTCTGCAATAAGATCCCAGTTTTCTACTTCAACAGACATGATTCACAGTTATTAAAGTGAGTAAGTCAATTTTATTGGTATCTCATATTTAAAAGGCTGTTTTTGTTCTTCAATCAAAATTCTAAATCATAATTTCAACCATAAACAAGCAGAGTAATATTGAAAAAGTTGTTTCATCAAAGGTGTTGTGTTGTCCCTTTTTTTTTAAAAAAAAAAAAAAAAGCTTCTATCCTCCATCCCATCATTCCATCTCCTCTTTTGAGTCTTTTCTTCTCTTTCCTTCTCAGTGTTTCACTTTCCATAGACACACTCATTTATTCTGTCCACTGCTGCTATAATAGGCCATTATGCCCAGGGGTAGGGATTATTACAGAGTTACCCTCTAGGCTAATTGGGCTTGAGCCCACGATTACATCAGTATTACTTGAACACATAGACACACAACCATTCCCCATGCACACACTTCTTCTTCTTTATTCTGTTATTAGTATCTCTTAAAAAGCCACACTGGCTTCTGGCTTCAATAACACAGCAGGAGCTCAGCAGACTTGATGGCAAAAATACTAGAGAGAAAACACTAAAACTAAGGGACATCTTTGATCAGCTAAATGGAAATGTTTTTGCTTTACATAAATTTATTCAGTTAAAGTAAATTTCTGTTTATTTAATTAAAGATGAGCTTCGGTCTTTAAATGTGAGAATATGCACAGACTCTGAGGGGCAGAGCAAGAAAAAAAATTGCCATTTTCAAACAAAACTACGCAATCCATTTTCTTTTTGCCAGTGGGGGTAATACGTTAATGAACCTTTTTAGCAAAATGCAACTCAGATTTAAATAATCATGCATTTGCTCGGAGGTAAAATTAAATCATTTTCACTGAACCCACTGATGTTTTTATTTGCGACTTTATTTTTGAACATACAAGTCTGATTTATACAAAATTTCCAAGATGAAGAAAGTATAGCAGTAAAGAGGTAAAGCATACGATGCAGTCTAGTCATGCCCCTCTACCTCCATTTTAATTATGATTATGTTAATTTTAGGATCATAATTTTAGATAATTTTTCTATTTGTTACAGAAGAGATAATTAACAGAATCTGACATAACAAAAAACCAAATAGGTATTATAATTTAAAATTAGCCCAAATGAACAACAATTCTCAACATTGATTGTTAAAATTAAAAGAAAACAAACATTTGAACACACAACAAAGCCTAAAGTTTCTGAAGATGTTGTGTGTTGGAGAAATTGTTGTTACACAGCATGTCTTTCTGCTGTGAGGTGCTTCATGACTCAAAATGAAGTTCCGCCTCAAAAATTGGATCATTGTAAACAATCCCTGGTCAAACGGTTGACAAGGGAAATGCAAGTATTTAGGAATAAAACTGTTTTCTAAAAGTTTGCTGAGTGCCAGTTTTTGCTCAGTTTGCTGTGATTGCTGTTGTGAATTGTTGCGCTAAATACTGAAATGTCTCAGTTAGGCCCAGTTTATGGTCCGTCATCTCCTCAACTGTCGGTTCAGCCTCCTGCCACAGCGTTTCATTCTCACACTAAATTATTGGCGCAAAATGAAGTGATAAATAACCTTGTTTTTTTCTGTTGAAATGCTTGTCGTGTTTGTGTTTCAGTGGTGTTCTGTGTGTATTGAAGAAAAGTGATGCAGGTCTGGGACAAATAGATAATTTTGAACAATTTATTTTGTTACTGTAATAAGAGCATTGTTTCCTAACGTACAGCTTTCTTTCTTTCATTTTTTTTTGTTGTTGTTTTGGGAATCCCAAGAGAATGGATATGTGAAGAATAAAAATGACAAAATGGATTTTGGAAAGAGGCTTGGGTGATAACACTATCATTTACTGTACACTCTTGAAAATCGCTCAGGATCAGGACTTTTTGCTGGTCATTAAATGTAATATCACTGGTTTCATCACCTCCTGTAGGTCTTGTCAACATGGACACAGTTTTTCCATAAAAATCCTTTTATTATCAGTTTCTAAAAATACCCCTGTAAACAGCATCATTTCTGGAGAAGTCTTCTTTCACACAGAAACACTGACAACAATCTATAAAGCTGCAGTAACTATGCCAGGCTGTATGTGGCGCTGCAAGGTTGGCACAAAAATACGCCAACGAACAGGAAATAAAGCATGGAGCATATGCATAAAGCTTGCACGCTCTGTGTGGAACTTAAACACAAGAAGAAGAAGAAAGACACTCTCAGGTAGGAGGTAAAACTGGAGGTGGGGCTATGACATCATCGTTTCATAATTATTTAAAATATTTCACTTTTGAACCAATTTTCAAATAGTACTGCTGAAAAACAGTTTCCATGTGGACACAAGGCTGAAATGATAAAAAGAAAAAAAACAACTGTTCTGTGTTAAAGAAGCCTTCCTCTGATCAGACTCTTGATTAATAATCAAATTATTGGAAACCATCATTGTTTCCATAGAAACAGAGCTCACTGTCTCCAGAGACAAGGAAATTTATTTTTCTAAGAGGTTCTCATGCAACAAAGTGAGGAAATATGTTTTTGTACTTCCAACTGTGTGTCAGTCAATCACAAGTAACTACTTGTAAATAATCTTAATAAAGTAAATATGATGCTACAATTTCAAGAACAGCAGCAATTTCTTCCACTTCGTTCTTGACTTTTTAAAAAAATTTCCCTCTCTCTTCTTTTCCTTTATTTTTAATTACATGTACAGTTTATAGTATGAAGAGTGTCTATTTTTCTCTTAATTTCCGAGAATAAATTTATGATTTGAACTTGTTTTTCTTCTTTTCTAGCTTGTTTTTCAGAAAGTAAATGAGATTTATTCTCAGTTTTGTCAAATTTTGCCAATCAGCTTTTTTGCCGCCATAATGATGTGTCAACCCACAAAATCAGTTTCTGTCAGAGGTGGGCTTCTTCGCAACTCAGGAGGCACAGACAGCACAAGCCTTTTTTTTTTTTTACCTCAACCAAAACCCAATTTTTTTCTACGTTGAAACTGCGTGTGTGTGAGATTGTTCTTGCATGCTTGTCTTCACACCCATCACCTCAGCTTGAAGTAAAACGATCAGTTTGAGATGAAGGATTTCTATCAGTCACACTTGAGGCCACCTCCACCGTCCGAACAGGAAGCATATGGCATTACAATAATGGAAATGCCCGGGGCACAGATTTAAGGCAAAAAGAACACTACAGTCACCCCCGATAACAATGTTATACTGTTCCTTTCTTCATGAGGATGTGTGTCTCTGTATTTATGTGGATTTGCATTGTTGAGCTCTGTGTGTGTGTATGTGGGGTGTGTGTAGGGGGGGCTAAGGCAAGGCTTAATATGACATATTCAGAGGCTTTGTGTGCTTGGCATGCTGCTGTCTGTGAAGTCGTGCAAAGCTCTTTGAATTGCCTCAGAGGCCCTAAAATTTAAGAGTTGAAGAGATGCGGAGAAAAAAAAAATTCATGAATCCTGGAGGGTCCCATAAATTTAAAGCAGACAAAATTCATTTTTAGTGTGTATACAGGATCAATACATAATGGGAACAAGAAAGAGAGAGAGGAGGAAAGGAGCGAGTTGGAGAAGGAAAAAAAAAATGTATGGAGAAAAGTGGGAGAGGAGCAAGAAGCAGAAAGAGGAGCAGAATTGCATATCTGCTGTTTACAGTCTTAGAAAAAATGGTTACACAGCAAAGCTAACATGTTCTCCATTAAACAAAAAACGTCAAAATATTCTGAAATACATAATACATTTGGCTCATCTGTAAGCCCCACCAACATTTGTGAAGCCTCTCTGCTGTAGACAAGTGGAGTTTCAGGGTTTAACAGTCCTACCTCAGACCAAAGCCTGGAAGCGTTCAGGAAAATACGACTTGGAAGGGTTTGTATATAAATTGAAGATTTTAAATATTTAAATTAGTTGGCTTGAGAAAAAAGCAGATTAAATTTTTATTCACAATTTGAATATTTTTATGATTTGTATTGTCAGGTTTTCAACAGTATCTTACGTGAATAAGCTATCTGTTCAAAAATTAATCAGTATTTTTTCCTTTTTTTGTTAGGAAGTAGCTACTATTTCTGACCTTTTATCAAAACTAATAAACCTTCTGTCACACTCTGGAGCTTATACTATTCCTTAATCAGAAGCTGGAGATCAGACTACGAATTATCCTGCTCCTTCGTGAAAGCTGCCATTTTTTTTTCCAGCTCCACACCTCCTCAGTAACAGTCCTGCTGGAAACTAGAGCTGCCAGGTCTGCTGCTTGTATGAGACGCATGAAAGCTAATAATTTCTCTCCGGCTCTTTCTTGATTTTTGAATGACCAAGTCTGTAATTATTGCATATGCAGTACCTCAAGAAGTCCGTTTTTTGTTTTTTTTCTGTCAGCCTCCTGCAACTTTTTCTGTTGGAGCTGCTGTTGGATCTTTGCAGTTACCAGCTGTGCTGCACGTCACTCTGTTTTCAGTACCTGTTAGTCTGACACTCATCACTGAAATGGAAATGGAAATGACACAGAGGCTGAGATTAAAGTGGAATTATTTTCCAAATATTATCAACAAACTGAATACATTTATTAGTTTTTTTTTTACTTTGTGACCAGCTGCTTTCCCTCTCAGGGTTTGCAGTCCATTCTTAGTATTCCTCAGCTCCACCTTCTGTTCCACCACCATGTGTCTCAGAGCTCTACGCTCATCCCAGATATCGTTCCCAGTCTGTCTGTTCATCTGTAACTTTGTTCAGCACCTCCTCGCTTTCCTTCAGCACATGTTCCAGTCAGGGAGAGCAGCAAAACCAGCAGCAGCGTACATGTCCTCATAAAACTTTACAAAATGACTTTATGTAACCCTACTACTGTTACCATATAACTATTCTGTAAAAAAGAAGTCATCTTTTAAAAATGGTTCTTATAATTTATCTTCTCAACAACACTTTTTATTGCTTGCAAAGTTGTTTTTTTACACAAATGAAAAATTGAAAATGCAGCATACTGACATACCCTTAGATTGTGCATTTATTATCGCCCACCACCGAAAGGCAAAGGCAGATGATCATATTTTTGCCTGTGTGTGTGTGTGTAGGGGGTTAGGGGCGTGGATCTGACAATTACAAAAATGTCTCTTAAACCACTCAACAAATCTGTGGTAGTAGCTGAGACTCATTCCCAGTGCTAACAAATAGCACAAGATAGAAAATGTTGCCATTAACTTTTGGGAGTCAACTCTGGCTTTCAATCTAATTCAAGATGGCTGCCACTGTTAATTGGCTATAACTCAGTCAGTTTAACAGATATTGACCTAAAATTTGGAGTGGTAGCAGCTGTGATTAACCCCCAACACTTAGCTTAAGGATGACAAATTATGATGAGACTGCGCATAACGTTATTTTCAAAGTTTGATCAAATGACTACAACTTTGTCAATTCTCAAAAAAATATGATCTTAGTCTAAAACTCAACTGGCAACATGTACTTCTTCAAGAAATGCAAGGGATTTAATTTAACTCAGTTTCTTTAACTAACTTTCTAATATAAACAATACATCTAATGACAGAAGGACTTGTTTGTGTTTGTTTTGTGCTGTGATTAATGGCCTTAGATGAAACTGACAATTCAGATGTCCCACATCACTAAAAAAACTAATTTTCCTTGTCAAGATGGAATCGATTTGCTGAAATATTACCACAAAATATGACGAAGTATTTTAATATTATAAAATAAATCTGATTATATCCACATTTCATTGCTCATTATGACAAAGCTTCTTCACCCTTTCATTTGCAGTGTTGGATTTTTATTTATTTATATTTCATTTAGGATAACAATCTCATTAGATGGGTCTTTTATTCCTAATGCTCACTTACATGCATTGACTTCTTACTTTTTTCTTAAATAGAAAAAATGATAAATCTGCATTGCTGTTCTTCAGTATTTTGTTTGTTTGTTTTGCTTTAGCTCTCATCAGCAATTATGTAAACACCCAGGTAGAAATGTTAATATTTGCTGAGTGTGCTGCACTACGGGGTTCAAGAGTCAGCGTAAACCTGAAATAAGTTTATAAAAAAAAGAAAAAGAACAATTTTACCAACCGCAGAGTTTCACATGGAGGCTTTGAAACTGACAGGAGCACCAACCCGTAGATAAAGAGAGATGCAACGGATCCATTTCACCTGTCTGCACAGCGGTTGGCAGCTCACATTTTCAGGCTTGCTGTGAAGGGCTGGCTCCTGCTGTTCGGTCAAAAATTAGAACTCATATTTCTCAGAAAGTTATGCCCATCAGAAATTGTGCTCTGCCACAGCCTGTATGTCCCCACATTGAGGAAGTTCCACTTTGTTGTAGTAGCCTGCAGGGTTGTTCTTGGAAGCAACGTATGGGACCCATTTATTGAGCATAATTGCGGTGCTTCTGGGAAAGGAGGCAGTTGCTTTGGATTAGCAGGTCCACCTATATTTTCAAAGACTGTATAAATTAGATGTCTAGCATTTCCTGAAGGAATTCTTATTGCCCGCCGCCTTTCACAAGAGTAACTAAAATTGTTATGCTGAAATAACATTTATAGCCATTTTAGTCAAACATAAAAAACATTATGCATAATCTCACGTAATATCTTATTTGATACTGCATCATCTGTTAGTGCTTGGAGGATGTTGAGAATGAGTCTCTGCTACTATCACTCAAAATTTTTAGCTCGATATCTAATATTTGCTGAGTTACTGCCAGTTATATGTTGGCTAAGAATGATTAGCTGTTCTAAGGAGGGTCTAAGATGATGTGACTGGTTAACGTGTACCGTGTTATGAGACACCTGTTAAACATCAGGAATTGCAAAGCAAGCAATGATAAAGTCTTATCTAGTTGAATCTTTTATTCTTGGCTGCCCTTCAGTATTTGCTTTTTTTCTCTGGAAGGCAGCCTACATGGGTAAGTTTGTTGTGTCAGACTATGAGAGACGAAGGCAACACAGGAAATTTATTGTCTTAGCATTAATTCATTTCAGTCTGTGTGAATGTGTTGCAGTAGGTATGAAACCAGCACTGATAAAAGCTCACCATTCAAGCTCACTACCATCTCATTTTATGTCACTACTTAACGATTCATAACATTCTAAATAAAACAAAAACAGAACTGGTAATTATATTGTTGTAGGTTTTTGTCACAGCTAAAATAAACATTAATGCATGCACTGGGTTGTGTGTATTCCTGTGTTTATGTGTGTATATATATATATATATATATATATATAGTCAGTAGTGCTCAGAACATTTCTCCACTGGTCACACTCTCAGCAAGTGGCCATTTTGGCTCTTAATTTCTTTGGTCACCATCTGATCGCACACACACACAGACACAGTTGGCCACCCTGCTGAGCAAGGCTGATTAGTGTAAACTCCCTGCTGATATGAAAGCAAGGGTCGTCAAATTCATTCTGGGTAGAAATGAGTATAGGAAAACTGTAGGCACTAAAGACTTACAAAAACACTGACAAACAAAAGCCAAATGAACTAACAATAGCTTGCTCCAACGCATATTGTTCAGATGTATTGACACAAGCATGTATATTGACTGGCAAGCAGATCCACTCTGCCGAGACTGATTTGCAGATGACCGTACCTTGAACTTTGCTGCAGTGTCCTCACTATTGATGTATAACAGTCAGTGAAGCAGTGAATTAAACCCAACCATGAAGGATATGTACTGTACCAGATGGGCACAAATGGAGATAAGTATGGAGACGCTTAAAAAAAAAAAGGAATGTGTTAAATGCAGAGACATAGAGAAGGAAATAAAGACAGAGGTACAAAGACATGGGCAAGGATGGTAGAATGAATTAAGTTTGGTGTCAGTGAGAGGGTGATGTATAGAAGAGAGGGCGATGGTAGAGAGCTGGCTTCTCTTTCAGCTCCAGTAGTAATGCCCCTTTCCAAAACATCACTCATATTTAATGGACAGCTACAAGGGAAGGGAGGGAAAGGAGAAGACATAACTGGGATCCGCCAAACACTCACACACACAGTGACATGTGCAAAGGAAGAAACAGATTACAGAAGCAGGAGCCTCGAGACTGGAAGGGGCCATCGGCTAGGAGGAAATGACAGCAAAAAGAGTGAGAAAACTAAGATGGAAAGAATGAAGAAGTGAGCGTCATTAGCATGCATATATAACTTTAGGCCTTTTCACAAAAAAGTTTGGTGATATAGCACCAAAGACGAGCTCCTTATTAAGCCACTTCTTGTTGTTCACAAATGGACCAATCAAGCTGGACACATCCTGCAACAATGTGAGCTTACACAAATGAAACCAGCACCAAGACACCATAGGAGGCTTGACACATAACTCAGCAGTGCTGACACTACACATAAAGTGTGTCGCTCACATCTCCTGTTCAAAACCCCGCAGTTGGCTGATTGCACAGACCATCTGTCATGACATTACACCCTCAATCCATGACACTGGCTTACCGATGCCAATCGCTTCAGTTCTGTGACTACCTCCCTTGGCAAATCAGACGTGCAACAGTGGCAGGTTGACTTCAGACATCCCACACCTGTTAGTCCTCACATAAATCACATCAAGACTGAAAAAAGGCTTCTTAGGCACAGCTTGGAAGGGGTTTTGTCAAAGAATGACTGAGTGAAAATGTCTGCTGGACTCTCATTGATCAGGCACACTAAAGTTTCATTGTTTGGAAAAATATTTATGCTGATTCACTTGTCATCAAAAGAAAATCTACCTATCTACTTGTACTACATACATATTATACTCATTTTGAGTCCCCCATTCTTGTTAAATTTTAATTAGTCTTGCTGGTAAACCAGATCATACTTGAACCTAGGCTACTGAATTACATAAATGCAAAACTAAAGCTTTCTATTTTTATATTTATTGTTTTATTTTCTTTACATGAACAGCCTAAAGAAAAAGATTTTCTTTTTATAAGTTTCACAGCTGATAGAAAATGTGAATCCAAATGAATTTTGTGCAATAGTCACTTAAAATTATTAAGTTGAAGTTCTAATACCCCCAAACAGAACCCATTTGTTTTATAAAGACATCTTTGTTTTGTTTGTCAACTCCTACCTCTTTCTCCAGGTTCAGGTCTCAATGATGGCCAGTGGCATGCTGTGCGTTTGGTTGCCAAGGAGAACTTTGCCATGCTGACAGTAGATGGTGAGGAGGTATCCGCCATGCGTTCCACCTCACCTCTCAGGATCACCACAGGAGGAACCTATCACTTGGGAGGTACGGGTTAACCCAACACCAACACAGCGATTTTATTTTTGCCTTGAATTTAGCTCTGATGTAACCCTTATGTTTGCTGTTCTGGTTGACATTTTATTTAGTCCACATAAATCTCAGTGGCAAAAGCTTCGAAAAGACACGACCGGCAAACACAGATTTACACAGTGGTGACAGAGGCAGCATCTTTAATCTGTCTGAATTAGAAATATGCCAGGTTAATGATGCCAGACACCGTTATCTGTTTGCTAAACGATGTGTGTGCAGGAGGGTCTGTATGAAATTACAGTAACTGAGAGAGATAGTTTGGCTCTGATTGCTCCATCATGCCCCCGTCTCCTCTCTCTGGCACAGCACAATCTCCTCAATCAAGAAAAACCATTTCCTCGGGCTAGTCAATAAGGATCAGAGCACTTTACACACACACATCAAGGTTCTTTTACACTGTGGTCTGTTTTATTTTACTGCACCCGAGTGCTGGGTGAATCCCTAAACTTTAAGATGACTTGGTGTTTGCTACAAAATAAAAGTTTTTATATACCTTGATACACCAATACAGGTTTACCTCATTTCATTCGTTTCTTTCATGCAGAAGACTGTCACAGAACCATTTAGTTATCATTTTAATGTCTGAATCGCTTTTCTATTTTCAATCCTCTCCTTTTTCTTCTCCCTTCCAGTCTCCATTTCGATCAAATTGGTGATTTATTGATTTTAGTAAGCAGAGCTGTGAATCAATAGAGGCTTAGAGGAGAGCACCTCTGCAATATCTTGACTCACTGTAAAGGAGAAGAAAAAAGATGAATTAAAGAGACAAAGAGGACAGATGAAAATAATCAAGAAGAAAAACACATCCAAGTAGAGAAAAGAGGTAGAAAAATTCTGTGAAATGGAAATACACAAGTTAGAAGGTTAATAAGTGAGAATAAACAGAATGCATAACAAAAAATAGAGAAAATGTGTTTTCTGCTAAATGCGGTATGAGGCCAGGTTCTGAAGGACTTTGCTGAAATCTGCTGAAGAAGCTGAAATTGAGCTGAAAGCTAACTGCAGCAAAATGCTAGCCAAAAGCTCAAAAACCGAAAGTAGCAACATGTTAATTAGAAAAGAAAAATTATAAAGCTACAAGTAACAAATAGCAAGCTTAAAATCTATGTAAAAGTATCGCAATGATGCATATAATTCACATACAGTGTAATTCTGCATATATAATACATTTTGTTAATAATTACTTGCTATTTATACACATAAATGTCTTTTATATATATCCACTCACACACATAATATGTTATTGTAAATCTGAAAAATATCAACTATTTTCTTTTTCTGTTGGTTTTTCTCCCCTCTGACAGAGGTATTATGTGGGCTGAATTAGCAGCAGCTGTGACTGGGGCTTTACTTGTTAATTTTACATGACATAATGAATGCTGAGGAGCTGGGAGCATGGTGGTAAACACAAGCTTGAAGGCTGCAGGGGATACAAAACTGTTGATCATTACTATGGAACAAAATACAAAGTGATATTTAGGCCACAGAATTACAAGCTGGGGAGCGAGTTTTAGGAAGCCATTTCCAGAACTGTACATAACAATTCTAACTGCAGCTCTCAAACTTTCTGGCAAAGCATCTTTAAGTGTAATACAACCTGGAAATGAGACAAACCTTTTTTGCATCAGGTTTGCTATTGGTTCCCTTTTCCTGTGTTTTATCGGTGCTCTAACAAAGTAAAAAATTAATATGATTTTGTATCTGTACTTCTCAACAACCTCATCCCTGACTTGTTTGTAGAGCTTCTTGCTTTTTGCTCAATTATTTGCTTGGTAGTTTCTTACTGGTTTTGATGACCCAGATGCCATTTGCAACAGGAATATTATAGATCTAACAGTAAACAACTTATGTTACAAATACTGGGGTTTAATTGAACTTTGGAATTTCTAAAGGCAATTGGCAGGAAAACAAGAGAACTTGGAGAGGTGGAAGTATGCACTTGAAAGATGAGGGATGAAAGTCAGCTGTAGGAATACAGATTCCATATGTGTGAATGAGAGGGAGGCAGGTGGAACAGTGAGGCTATAAGGAGCAGAGGTCACAAAGGTGCAGGACTTAAAGTACTTGGGGTCGACTGTCCAGGAAAACAGGAAGTGTGGTAAAAAGGTGAAGAGAGTCCAGACAGGATGGAACGGATGGAGAAAAGGTTTCAGGAGTGATTTGTGGCAAAAGGGTGGCAGCAAAGGTCAAAGGAAAGGTTTACAAGACAGTGGTAGGAGCAACTATGTTGTATGATTTGGAGACCGTGGCACTGACAAAAAGACAGAAAACAGAACTGGAAGTGACAGAGCTGAAGCTGTTGAGGTTATTATGTATGAACAGAAGGTGCAGGTGTTTGACCAAATGCCATGAAACTTCCAAGCACACACATGCACTTATACTTTAAAGAAAATATTGGGAACAATTATTTGAAACACTCATCTCAGGCTAATTTGCATCCCAGAACAGAAGAAACAGAATAACATAGCGAATGTACAAAAGATAATTTAGCCTTCAGCTTGCCCCCATTTATTCTCTCTGATCACTCAACTTGATGAGTCAAAGAGGCCAAGCAAATTAAGCTGTCCTAAAGCTCTCTAACGATATTTCATCAGCACTTCCTGTGAGTGAGGCCATTCTTTTGGTGTGCCACAATTAGCAGAGACCTCTCAGTGTCATGAATAGACTATGTTCTTTTATATACATGACAAGACCTGAGATAATTGCTCTGGGTAATTTATGTAGATTCAGCCGTGCAGGTAGACATCTGCTTCAAATCACATGGCTTTAGGGCATTAATCTGCTGTCTTTTCACTGAAAATTATTGCTAATGATAAACCACTGACTAACCCACAGAAAGCAAGTTAAGTTATGGGGATATTTACAAAGGTTCTGTGACTCTAGTAAAGTCAATTTTTGCATAATTTTGTGACTATTTGTTATCCAAGTGCTGAGCTAAAATAGCACAGTGATCACAGTGTTGACACAGTGATCTTTGCCTTTGGCCCTGTTGCATATGCATGTATGAAAATGTTTATATCAGTTTGCAAAATGTTTGAATGATAGTAGTAAAATGTATCACAAATACTTATTATTGTTTCAATGTGTAAACTCAACATCGTATCAGTTGTTATCAACTTACCAACCCTCACTGGGTATTTAACTTGCAACAAAAGTATCTGATGCACTAAAAACTATTACAGCTGTTGCACCTTTTTAAGTGTTTTTGTTGAACACACTACTAAGAAATTACTAAGACTTTTCCCTGTATTGTCACTGAATACAAAGGTAAATCAATGAAGACACATAAAACTATTGTAGTTTATTTATTCTTTGTTTGTTTTGTTTTTTTGTTTTTTTTCCAAAATGCCTTTTGTGTAGAGACTGTAGTGGTAGCTGGCAGCAAAGAAGGTATGAAACTGTGTTTATTCTTGATATCTGGTTGCGTGTGAAGATTTAGAGATTTAGGCAAAAGCCTCATATATCCACTTTTTTAATAAAAATCTACTTTATTGGTCACCCATCACATCTGTCTGTGATTTTATCAATGATTAACCAGTGAAAAGTGTCAAAAAGAACTTATGACCACAGTGTGCATTTAACTGAAAAGAAAGTTGTTGTTTTTTTAATTTCCTGTAAATTTGTGTTTTTGGAGATAAAGTTTCTGTCTGACAGCAACAATATGTAACAACAAGAGGGATTTTGGAATTAAAGTTGACCTGTTAAACAATCTTTTTTAAAGTGAGACAAAGAGCAAATTTTTAATACCTCATCTCTTTTAATAAGAAACAAACAGTCGTGTTATATTGTACTTAATTATTATTGCAATGTGCCTGGTTGTATTTGGGGTTTTAGATCAGTGTTGTTTCAGGACCACTGAAAAGGGTACTCCTGCAGAGGTTATTTATAATTTCAAAATGGTAAATGGTGATGATTCTGCAAAACTTGGCAAATCAGCTCCGATACATCATGTAGAGGCACACATTTCTGCTCTTTGTTTTTAGCCAGGACACTCATGAAAGCATGTAAATTAGCTTCAGTTACTAACACAGTCTTCATATGATAGAAAGAACAAGTGTTTCTACTTTTGGATTGTTTCAGGTTTACCTCACAGAGTATTTTTTATAAAGAATGAAGTCAAAAACTAGAAAATTTTAATAAATCCAATCCATGTAATAAATCTATTGTTCATGTTATGGTTTTCTTCTTTAAATTTCTACTAAACAAGACCTATTTAGACAATAGTAGAACAATTTATTATCATTTGTGTCTTGACTACAACTAAGATGCATATTCTGTGACTGAGAAAAGGTCTGAAACACTGTTTTACTTGACCTTTACAGTTTCACATAATGAATTTTAGCAAGCTTCGTTGCACCTGGGTGACAAGTAGTTTTTACTATGAAGACTTGTAAATGAATGCTCGACACCGGCACACAGTAAAATAGACAACTTTTGATAAGAGAGCGTTTTGTGATAATTATCATTATGAATTTGAACAAATAGAAAATCTGTATGCACAGAGGTATTGTGGAAAGCATTGTAACCTTTTTTCTGATCTTGAGGTATTTCTTTGCAAAATGAATGCTATTCTTTTTTCACTTCAGTTGATATAAGAACTCTAAATACTAATTCCAAGCTATAAACTCCCACTAAAAGCTTTTAAATGGAAAACCACTCGGCCTGATTTTAAATGAAAGTATAAAACATAATTTTAGTGAAACACAGTTTTGTTGTTATTACTTTAGGAGTGTTAGAGTTGCTTGCCTTTCCTGCTCCTGTGGCATCAAAATGTTCTTGTTACAACTGAAGTTATAGAGTGACGAGACTTAAAACTCAAATGTCAGAGAGGGGCAAAAAGCAGGCTTTCAGCTTCCCTTTTCTTTCTGTATACATATATTCCTGCATTTATTTATTTATCCTTGCTTAGCTTGTTTTGTTACAGCTTTCTTAACTTACGGTTAAGTGAACGCACCCCTTTGCTTTGCCTCCCCCCCATCTCCGCTCCACTATCCTTCGAGCACCTGTTTTTAGAAGCAGTCTCTTGAATCCAAATCCTATTTTACGGGGAGTAGTTTCTCACTCCTGAACTTGCGCTCAGAGAAATTAGTAAGTGAATGACACCAGTATCCTACAAATTGAATTTCTCAAGTAGAGAAGACTGAAACTGCCAAAGACAAATAAATAAATAAACATTAATAAATAGTTCAATACATCCAAAAATGTTAATGTTTTCTATTTTCCCTTTATTCATTTTTTGCACTTTCAATTTAAGTTTTTCACTTATTTAATTGTTGTTTTACAGTGTATATTTTTATTTAAATCATATATATGTTTATATTTATCTATGTATTTTTTTATGCATCTCCAAGCCGGTTTTCTTTTTGCATGACTGTATGCACTCCTGGTACATTATGCAAATAAGAGAGTGTGTCATGGAGGACCGCAAATCCTAGCAACAGAGACCACGTTATCTGCTAGTGCTATTTTTATTATTGACTAGCTTAAGCCAAAGTAAGAGCATTACTAAAAAAAAATCTAATTATGTTGTATAAAAAATGGGACTTAATACATATCAATTAGGGAATGGGAAATAGGTCTGTCCTCTTTTCTTTTAGCAAAAATAAGGACAAAGACATAAATAATTGCTTTTTCTCTTTTTTTATTTTTTCAAACATATGTATTTCTTCATGCTGTGTGATTCACATACTGTAAGGAAGCAAACCAGATAGAAAAAAAAAACAATAGTAATCCCATCAAATCTTTGAATAGCTGCCTTTCAGGAGCCCCTGGTTAATGTGTTCACTCACATGCAGCTCACACCGTTTGGCAACGATCAACTTACTGATCAGCAAATCACATCAGGTAAAGAGGATTTTTTCATCAGTTTGAAAAACAGCCAACCCATTTTTGTGGGGGGGATGAAACAGAAATACAGACAGAAATGTAAAAAAGGAACAAGAAAAAAGTTAGCAGAATGAAATGTAAAATAAGTAAGTTAAGAAAAATAAACATTGAAAATTCACATAAAAACCAGAGAAAGATAAATGTGAATATAAGAATAATAATGTAATATAAATTAATGATACCTAAGTATTTTGAACAATTTATATGATTTCATAGCTTATTTAATTTCGTTTTTGGCAGTTCTTTATACTCAGGAGGCAAGACAGACAGATTCTCAAACAAAAAGCAAACATGCCCTAAGAAAAGGTCGTGAAGTTGTGCTCTTTCATCTCCAGAAACGGAGGACAAATGGACACACTAATGAGAGAGTTGTCAATTATGGGATGCTGCTCCTTGAACCCTCTGGCATTTCATAGCAGTGGAGTCTAAAAGAAAAAAATACTATTCATTATTTGTTAATTTAACAATCTCGTTTTCTTTACAAATCTTTCAAAACTTGAATGTTTTAAACATTGTCACAGATCTTCCTAATACATTGTTTTTATCGTTTGGGAAATCTTCTTTTACTTCTTTACTATCATTATCTTATTTTGACTTAAAATTAAATATTAGGAGCAGCTGGTGGTTTACAAGTTGGCTTGGTAGCTTCAAAGCAAGTGGATCAGGTTTGAAGCCCGTCTGTGTGGAGACGTTTTATTTCACTGGGCTGAGACTGTTGGAGATGAGCTGGTGACTCAGCGTTGCAGGAAAAAAAAAAGCAGATTTTCAGAAACAGTTTAAATGAATTTTGAGTGTCTGTGACTAACAAGTTGTACAGCCTTGTTTTGTACATGCAGTTTTTGAAACTCATGGCGTATTTTTGTGTGCACATCTTCCAAAAATGTATCCTAAGTTGTTTACGATATTTCACTGCCCACCTCTGCACCTGCCTCGGCTTGCTTTGTACCCACTTTGGCAGCTGCTGTTATGTTTCTGATTTAATTCACTGGAGTAGACTTTGGGAATGAAAACAGCAAGATATAAATCAGTTTTTTATAAATAATATGTATCATTGTTGGGGTTTTTAGACGTGGATATGTTGTCTGTTAAAGAAGAGCTCCTGTTCAGACGATTTGACACCTGCAGAAATTGGAAAGGGTTTGAGACGCCCAGGACAAATCGAGTTCAAAAAATAAATGCTTTAAATGTAATAGCATTTATCTTAAACTATGATTTCCATTTATTTAAGTGTTTATAGCTTTTAAAATACAGTTCCACTGAGCTCATTTGGACATCAGTAGCTGCACGTTAAAGCCTCGATCTCTTCATGTTGAGATGAGTCAGTCATGAAACTAATATTCTCATTTACAAGAGAAATGCCACGCATGTGTCCCTTCAGTAGTTGTTCTCATGATGTTCTTCACAAAATTACTCAAGAACAGTAATATTTGGTTATGCTCAGTTAAATATATTAGCTTGACAGAAATTCATGAGGAGCTTTAAGTACTTTTTCAAATTCTTTTTACAGCTCAGTGAAACAGTAAGCGGTGAAATTACAACATTTGGTCAATAGAAAGGTACATTTTATGCTTCAGTGAATTTTTGAGTTTTGTTCGAAACTACATATTGTTTTTGGCAACTGTTCTTTGTCTCTTCTTGAAATACTCTAGATTTTCAATCTTAGAAAATTTGTCGTGATTCACATCAGAGCATTTTGGCAGATTTCCATTCTGCTTCTCCTGAAACCGTTTTTGTATACGTACTGTGGCCTGAATTGTGCCCAGGAAAATGAGAGCTGGTGTTGTTCCTTCGGTGTGTATTGTCAAAGAAGCTCTCTGAACACAACAGGGAGGCTGTGAAAAAGTGCCAGAAGGACTGTGGGGGATTATTGTTGTTGCTTTCAAATACAGATAGGAGTTTTGGTTTGTGTAAGCTGCAAATTAAAACTACAGAACTATAAGTTTAGGGGAAAAAATGTTCAGCTCGTTTTTGAGATTTTAACAGCTATTTGATTACATATAGGATTCCTTTTTTTATAGGTACTTTATTTACTTATTTATTGCTTACTGATAGGAAGGCATAACATTTAAACCTTCTTTAAAACATGGTGGGGGAAGTAGCAAATATTTTGCTGCATTTCAGCCAAGATTGTGTCATAATATACTAATTTAATGCAACATTAAAACCTGAATTATACCAGGAAACTGAAATATCTGATTAGTGGCTGTTTTAATCTAATAAATTACCCTTGAATGTCAGTTTTTCTTTTTGATATGCAGAACAGATTAGCCTGAAGTGTTTATAAATAATGCACAAGATGTTCCTCAATTATTAGTTTGGATATTTGTGCCTCCTAAATAATTTAACAAAATGTTATATTGATCACTTCAGAAACTGGAAGCAAAGTTTCCTACTTTTTTACCTCTCAGAAATCATTTTGCTCTGTAAACATATGTCCAAGTATAACATTTTGTTTCATTGGTTGTTCTTTCTATTTGTTAGGGCTTGTTTGAAAAGGGTTCTTAATGTATTAGTGTATTTAAAGTGGGGAAACAATCAAGTAGTGGCTTAAACAGAACCACAGATCAACAAATTCCTGTATGCTTTTATGTCCTGTAACAATGTACATTTGTCCACCCACAGGTTCATGCTTTGCACTTTGCATTCTGCCAAATTTGCAGGATTGAAGCCTTTGTATTCATAAGCTGTCTACAGGATGCAAAATGCTGCCAGCCAGCTGAAGTCTGCTCTGTTTCACGTCTTCCCTTTCCACGTGTCCTTCCTCCTTTTCTTCCCTCTGACTGCTTGTCTCCCATTCTTCTGCAAAGACAGCAGGCAGGCGAAAAGACAGATGGCTAGGACAAGAGAGAAAACTTTTTAGGGACTAAATAAAAATCGGAAGATATGAAGAAACGTATGAATCCAGCAAAATAACATCAACACTTTACTGTTCTATTATTGTATTTTCTTTGGGTCAGCCAACCATAAACACTAATAATGTCCTCACACACATACACACACACACACACCCGCACACACACAGACAGAGTGCATATGGCCTCTACAATAAGCCTCTTGATGCTTTGGCCTTGAGGCTGATGGGTGGGCTGGAGAGTATGACAGTTTATAACATCACAATGATGGAGATGTCATTGAGCTCCTGTGTTTTATGACTTACCTTTGTGCTCACGGTAGAGATTGAATTCTGGGTTCTCATCTCCAATTTAAGACGCTGCTCATACTCAAATACAGTTCAGTACACAGCTGCATAATGACATATTTGTGCATGTAGAGTTCACGCTGGTTATCATACATCCACAGACATTAGTGTGTCCAAGATGGTTTATGTGCACAGACAAACACATAAAACTCAACAGGCACGCAGTCCTGGCCTCATTCCACAATCCGGTCAAGGCACAAAGGTCTTTCTGGATGGGCCGTTGACTCCTGTATTTCATAAAGGTACAATATATATTGGAAAACATATGTCCCCTAGTCTATTGCAGGCTTAGCACTTTCACTAAGGCTAATATACCTTGTAAATAAGCTCTAAAACCAGGAGGCAGATGAAGGTTGATAGTTGTGAGAAAGTGACAGTTAAAAGCCTCTGAACTGGTCTGTTGTTCTTTGTCAAGGATGTTATGTTTTCTGTCTGCCTCAATAAAAGGTCCTCTTCTCAACTGTGTTCTTCTCATTATCTTTGTTCAAACAAGATGTTATGCATTGTTCTTTCACTGATTTTTTTTTTCTTCCAGGTTTTAGTTATTTTTATCTCCATCTTTCTGCATTTGGCAGTTAAAAGTCACTATATTAGGTCCTCCTGTTCTATTGCTTGGTAACAAAAATAGTTAATCAGTCAATCATAAGGCACCAATCTAATGCATTTAGGCATCTAGATGTGGTAAAGATGACTTATTGAAGTTCAAACTAAGCATCAGAATGGGGAAGAGAAGGTATTGAAGGAACTTTGTCTGTGACATGGTTGTTGCTGCCAAACGGGCTGGTTTGAGTATTTCAGAAACTGCAGATCTACTTGGATCTTCACGCACATCTCTAGAGTTTATTGAGAATGATCTGAAAAAGAGAAAATATCCAGTAAGCAGCAGTTGTTTGGAAACAAAATGTTTTGCTGATGTCAGAGGGCCGCCTGTTTGGCGATGATAGAAAGGGGACAATTGCTCAAATAATCACTTGTTATAGCCAAGATCTGCAGAATACCATCTCTGGATGCACAACAACCTTCAAGCAGATAGTTTACAGCAGCAGCAGAAGACCAAACCAGGTGCCACTCCTGTTAGATATGAACAGGAAACTGAGGCTACAATTCGCATAGGCTCGTCAAAATTGGACAATAAGAGATTGGTAAAACATTGGCTGCTCTGCTGAGTCTGGATTTTCTGAATTCTAATGGCCTCCACGGTCACCAGATCTCAATTCAACTGAGCACCTTTAGGATGTGGAGGAACAGGAGATTTGCATCATGGATGTACAGCTGTAGCATCTGTAGCAACTGTGAGATGTTATCAGGTCAATATAAACCAAAATGTCTGAAGAAATATTCCTCAGAGGATCTATGCCACAAACAAGTCAAGGAAGTTCTGAAAGGAACAGGGGGTCCAGTCCAGTTCTAGCAAGGTGTGCCCAGTAAAGTGGCCTGTAAGTGTGTACAATACTGTTTTATGATGTGCTTTTCTTTGTTTTTTTCTGTTGGTTGCAGGGTACTTTCTGCAGACACCGTTCCCACCTTCCCAGCATTCATTCCAGGGGTGCATGCAGGCGATCCTGGTGGATGATCAGCCTGCTGATTTGCATGCAGTGGAGAAAGGCACTGTGGGAGCCTTTGAGAATGTCAGCCTGGACATGTGTGCAATTATAGACAGGTAAAAATGATAACTGCTACAGGTTCACACTTCCACCCTATGATGCATGAAGAAAAAGGGAAAAAAGCAACAAAAACAATACTATCATAAATCAGATAAACTGGAGAGTCATAAAGTAAACAAAACTGTTATGTAAAAGTATTTTCAATTCTTATCCTGAGACTTATTACTCAAGATTCTCTTTGTTGTCTGTGCAACCGCAAATGAATTATGTTTATGTGTGCCTTGTTTAAATGTGCCTGTCACACTGATAAATGGATATAATTTATGAGAAGGCTTCCTGGTGTAAAAGAATGGGTCTAAATGCAACATTCTTTTCATTTTAAACTGAAAGCACAGAGCAGGTTTCCCTCATCCCCCTCCCCCTTTGGAAAACACTCTCGCGTCTTAATCAGGCATCAAAAATTCGTCACACAGTTCACTATTTCACTGGCAAGCAGAACTTGGCAAGAGCTGGAGATTCTGCACAACGCGTCCCAGTGTTGGCTCACTGGCAGCATGCATTAAAACTTGTTGACATTTCAATTTATTTCCTTGTCATGAACTAGACAAACATATTGGGATGAATTTGCAATACATGAAATCAGCCATGCTTTTACCTCAATTTGAGAATTGTTTGTCATGAAACAAATGTATCTAAGAAAAATATTTTAACTCTAAAATGATGCTTAACATCATCAACTAAAGCCAGTTCATTTGGGGGTTTGAGGGTGCTCGTAGTTTTGTAAGAAAATATTGTCAATATAACAAAGCAGGCAGAAAATACCTGCTGCTGCATGATTCAGATCAGTTTCTGCAAAGAGCAGTCTGGTTTATTGGAAAGTTAGGAACTCAAAATTAGACAACCAATAAAAGTGGATGTACATACTGCCTCTAAAAATAATCAATTTATGTAATAATTTCATTTAGATTGTTTTTATCAGCTGCTGCCAAATATGAAAGGGTGATAATGTTTTTGCTCGTATGTGCATTACTTTATTTGTTGTTAATGCTTGCAAAAGATTGCATTCAGTTGACAAATTTTGAAGAAACTCTCAGAAAGTAATGGATGTACATTTACAATTGATTAACTTTTGGCTGCCACAACCAGTAGACCATGAAAATAAAAAAGATTGGTTATAATGCAGTCAATTTTACAGATTTTGACCTAAATTTGGATGTGGTAGGAGCTCAGAGTGATACACAACACACGCTTTGAGTGTGACATCTCACAATATTGCATGAGATTGCACATAACTTTAATTTTAAACTTACAACTCTGTTATTTCTCATCATAAGATGATCTTAGTCAAAAACTAAAAATCTTAGTCTGGCGAGAAATGCAACGGGCAATATACATTTCTTCAAAGAATGTTAACACTTTCAGTTTTAAAGTTTTTATATGCCTGTAGTTATCAATTGCAATAACTAGGAGTCAGTTGAAATCACTTGCTTTGCTTCTGCAGTTTTATGATGATATTATGTGGTATGAAAATATTATTTTTGCAGATTGCAGGGCTGTAATACGGCTGCTACTTGCTGGCTGTAGGCCTTTTTTTTTTTTCTTTTTTGGGTTTTGTGAGCATCCTAAAATTTCCAGGCTCCTATCCAGGTTGCCATATTGCTCACTTCTGTTACTTCAGATGTTGTGTATCAACTCTGCAGTACTTGAGGTGGGCCTTGTTCTGCCATGGAAGATGAATGGGTGCAGTGTTACCATCTACCTAATCAGAATGTCTTTGAAGGCGGTTCAATAGCCCTGTCTGACCTCCTTTTGATCAATGCCGTTCCACTGTGGGATTCTGTTTAGGCTGAAAAGTTGGAAAAAACACATACAGCACCTGAGACACAGCATTGTGCAGGCACTCAGAATAATGCACATGCTATTTTCCACAAAATCGCCATAACTGTAACACAACAACACAAGAAGTGGCACATAAAACCCTACACAACCTACATGTGCTGCAATCTTGCCATAGATTTCCTTTCTTCTCATACAAAGCCCTGAGCTGTTGGTGTGGTTCAGTGCCCCCAGCTTGCTAAGAATAATGTCTTTTGAGATTGTCAGGCCTTGTCAATTGCAACCCATTGTGAAAGCACAATCACATTTTATCTAGACTTCTTAGCCTGCTGAAGTTGTGCTGTGTTGTGTAAAGCAGGGGCGCTGTGGTTGTTTACAACAGCTTATAGCCTCTTACTGGTTCAGTTTTGTACATATCCAAGAAAAAAAAAATCTCAGTTGTGTTTTAGTTTCATCACGGAAGGACACGTCTCCACAACAATAATCTTGCATGGCCACATAGATAAATGCCTCTGTACTATTTAACTGCCCAATTCCCAACACGGGTGCAGAATTTTGCCTTTTCAAAGCAACCCCAAAGCGCTTATGAGTCAGTGTTTGTTTTTCTTCCAGCTGGCTTCCCTCGTCCTTTTGTTTCTTTGATTAATTTAAAAGCAGACCTACGTTTTCTAATTACATAACTTGTGCATGAGGACGTTTGTAAAAGAGCCTAAAGATTCATGGATCTTGATGAGTTTTGGAATAACGTTTTTTGGAAGAAAATGATTATTATTTTAACTAACAACAAAATTAAAATAAACATTGGTGTAATCTGTCAGAATTATTATTATTATTATTTCAAACTTAGGTGACCACTAGGTCTACTGTATCTATGGTTGATTATTTAATGTGAAATGTTTTATTATTGCTGATTAGTGTCTTACTTTTGGTCATGTCATCTTTTTCTTTTAAAAACATAAATCAGTTGTGTTGGAAAAATTCTATCAACAAGTAAATGCCCATTATTTTTTAAAGGATTGCATATCACTAGCTTCCTTTATTGCCAGTGTTTTAAACTAAGATCATTGTGACATCTTGCAAGAGCTGTTAGTGTTGAAATTATGTGTGAAGATGAGCATTGTACTCATCTACTACCAGATAAAGGTTTAGCTTAATTTCTGCAAAACAGACAGAATTATAGCCATTTTTGCATTGGCTATGGTTGATTAGCTGTGGTGGCCATCTTTAATTTGTTTGACTTTAAATGCTAAGTTTCAGATGTAAAGCCAAAGATTCTTTTCTGTGAGTTTTATTAAAATCTGTCTTGTGGTTCATGAGATATTTTGCTAACAGAAAGACAAGGTTGATGCCAAGTTCTAGGCAAAATGTGTTGTGCTCAAAATATGCTATGAAGGGAATGCTCAGCTACCACAAGAACACATCTTATCCTGATTTCTGTAAAACTAACTGTGTTAGTCATTTTTGTTGTGTAAATTTAACAAGGGCCAGATTTTCTTTTTAAAACAAGTATATCTTTTTTTATGTGTTATTTTTGCACTTTGTTTGTACGGCGCCCACACACAATTTGGCTGTATTAATATACAGTGTTCAGATCCAGCCTTTCACACAGAATAAATGATAATTTTACACTTTATGTGAGTCTAACCTATTATGTTTGGGTCTTTGACCTTTTTGTATTTGCCTTATTTTTGTCTGTGATAATATTTTACAACTACACAACTACATTTATATTGTGTACGGAACAGCTGTTCCAGTATACCTCCGACATTCAAAGATACTTTTAAGATGTGGCAATTTTTCAGCAGGAAACACGTTAGTCTTTAGCGTCGTTAAGGTAGATAAATTTAACGCACCACAAACGGACAAATCATGCTTATTCAGCATGATGAAGGTATCATTTTTGTTCCTGTTGTTGATTTGTTGTTTTTTTCTTACACATACTAAAAGAAACTTCTTTCTGAGAAAACATGCATCCTGTGAATGTTTCTGAGTCCAATCTGTGTCTCTTCAGGTGTATGCCCAACCATTGTGAGCATGGAGGTCGATGTAAACAAACGTGGGACAGTTTCAGTTGTTCCTGTGATGGAACAGGATACAGTGGAGCCACCTGCCACACTTGTGAGTATCTGAATGTATAAGAAATCATTTGTTTTCCTGGACTCTCTTCGCTTTTCTTTCTCACCACTTCAGCATCATTGTAATGTGTTCCTCGTGTGCATTCTTACGACTTGGCTTTGCTCTGTTTGACTTTCAAAGATTAAGCCGCTTTGCAATTCTCAGCACAGAGACAGATGAACTTTTGAAGTGCTCCGATGCCAAGCTAGTCCAACTGCATCGTATTTTGTTCTCTTCAGGGGAAAAAAAAATAAAAAATTAGAGGAAGAATCCGACCCGCAAAGCACCAGCACATAAACAGTGTCAGAGCTTTCTTCAGGCTTAAAATTTGGGAAATGCCATTTTTCATAAGCCACAAACTTTAATGAAATAAAAAGAGAAAAGTTCAATGCATAATTAGGTGAAAATAACAGATTCACTACATTAGGAGTTTGACCGTTTTAGATGGGAAGATAAATTACATTTATAAATTATGTTTTAGAATGTTTGGTTGCACCAGGACTTATGAATTACAATAAAATTAGTGAGGAAATAATGGGAATGTTATTAAAATACAATAGTACATCAAACAAGGTGTTAAATGATGCCTTTGCTTTTTAAATATACTGTTCTATCAGTCTGTCTCTTCCTGTAGTGATCTGCATTTGTTGTCCAATATCTTTCCTGTTTATAGTTTCTTCTGTACATTTTTTGCAATTAAACTACAAACTTCCAGATATTTTGAGCTGTTGACACAATTGGAAAGAGTGTGCTATGACTTTTTGTATTTATAACTTTTATACTTTTTGAATTATTTAACTTTATTTACAAAGATTTTCCCAATAAAAAAACATTGAGATCTCTTCCAATCCTTCAGAAAACATTGTTCTCTGAAATCTGCTTCCGCTTACTTACTCTGTTTTCTTATGCTAATTTTAGCTACTCTTTTGCTAATTATAGCTTTTTTATGGCTTTGGAAATTTTACTGTTTATCTGTTGGTTTTCTAATTTAATCTTGCAGCTACGGTTTGGTTAATTTCAGCTTTTAGCTACTATTTCATTGATTCTAGCTTCTGTTCAGCTTGTGTTTACTGTAACAGTTCATTCTTTAACAGCTTTCAGCAAAGTCATTTAGCACTCAGCATTCATACTGCATTTTTTGCAAAAAAAGGCAATTTCTCTAGTTAAATACCTTTAACTGAAAGCTTTAACTCTGAGTGTTTAATCTACTTTAGAGATACCGAAATGCACCATGCTGTATTTTGTTCAAAAGATGAAAATCTAGATTTATTGGACAGTTGAATTAACTTTTGTATGGCATCAAATGTGTGTTCAATATGAAGAGAATAAAAAAGAAAATCAAACAACAGGTCTATTTTATTTTGTTTTGTTATTTCTTTAAAATGTATGAAGCACTGATTTATTAAATCAAAGCAGACTGGGCTGTCTGGTCTGAGCTTACAAAGTCGTTTGCCAAATCTGACGTCCAGCCAGTAAAATGTGGGTAGGGAGAACGGATGAGTAATTCTCTTCCCTTTCCTCAAAGCAGCTACTCAGGCATGGGACTGTGAACAGGAGCCCTGATGGAGCTGGTTATTGGCCAGTAGATGGTTGTGGATGTATCATGTGTGGCTGTGAAACAGACACTCCTTTAAAATCTCTTGGACTCAGAGCTGTCCCAAATAAAGAGAGAATTAAAGATGAAGACAGACAAATCTTTAAATGGTGGTTGGATATTTCAAACATCTTAAAAGCTCCTCCGTAATTTAGTAAAGTGATAAAGTTACTGTAGTACTTCTTAAATGATCAAGTTAATTAAAAAGTCAGTTGATAGAAGATGCATTTAATAATCAGATCTTTTCATACAAACAGTAATTACAAATGATTTTCTCATTTATGTAAGTTTCTTTGGTTTATTATCTGTAATTAAGACAAGATTCTATAATTATTTGACCAAAACAGAACCATTGCTTTAAAGAAAAAGAGTTTTGACAAGTATTCTCAGAAATGGCAAATCTTGGGTTATGAGACAAAAAAGATAACTGCTTTCATTGGCTTTTCAGCTATGGGCTAAAATATATTTGTAGTTGCTTTTAAGAAATGTATTTAGGTCAAACCAATTACCATTCTGTTTGCACTTAATTGCAGCCAAACATTATAGGAAGCAAAGCTTTTTACATGCTTTTATTTAAAAATTTTGTGGCATTCTTCTTTGTTTTGAACACATTAGCAGTTACTTCTTGGGTTTAACTTTGGAAAAATGATTTTACATTTTTGTTACTTTCCCCAGAGCGACTTCTGGCTTTTTGGCTGCAGTAAGTTGCAGCCTTTGACTGATGGGTTTGAACTAGACAACAACAACCTCAAAGAGTTGGTCGATCCTTACGAGCTAGCACAGCATGACCACTTCTGGTCTTCTCAGCAAGAAACTACATCTCTATACCTCTGGATGAACAGAGCAATATCACAGACAAAAACATCAATAATCTTGTAGTCAGGAAAGGTAATGAAAGAGGAAAGAAGGGTAAAAGAAAAAAGACAGACATGGCACATGATGAGACAAAAATACAAAAGGCATTCCAAGCAAAGTTTTTTTTTTTAACTTTGTTTCTTGTTTTTAACCAATCAAATGCAAATCCAAAAAGTTTTAATCAAAGGTAAACTCTCCTTTGTTTTGAAATGAAATTATTTTTTTATGTCCCATTTCCCCTTTTCTTTGTATGGATCAAGCCAAAGTCTGTCATTATTAGGTTGTCTGATAGTGAGTCGGACCGACACTGAATCAAGATGATAGAAATTCCTCCACAACTGATGGAGCGAAAGAAAGACAGACTTCCTAACAAATATGTTGCTTTACATTCATTCTAAAACTCTACAGTTTGATGAAATTTTTCAGTGCATCTTCAACAACAATCTGTGTAAAATAACAAATGGAGGCTCCAGATAGCTGACTTTCAAGTTTATGACCAAGAATAAATGCAGAGACAAAGTTAATAATCTCAAAATTCTTTTTTTGTTTTTTCTTTTTATTCAACAACCATTCATCCATTCATTTTTTGCCACTTATCTGTGGTCGGGTCGCGGTAGCAACAGTTTCCAGGAGCGAAACTTAGACTTCCCTCGTTCTCATGGCACTCTCCAGCTGCTTCTCAAGGATCCCAGGCCAGAAATTATATATATATTTCTTTCAACATGTTCTGGGTCTTCATCAGGGTCTTCTCCCAGTGGGACATGTCTGGTAAACCTGCAGAGGGGGGCATCCTAATCTGATGCCTGAAGCACCTCAGTTGAATCCTTTTCATGTGGAGGAACAGTGGCTCCACTCCCACTGAACGACAAACTCCTCACCTTATCTGTGAGGCTGAACTCGGCCACCTTACAGAGGGAGCTAATGTCAGCTGCTTGTGTCTGGGTTATCTGGGTATCTCGGTCAGCAGAGAACCACCCCCGTGCACGCTGAAGGTCATAGCTTGAAGACGCCAGCAGGTCTACAACATCCACAAAAAGCACCCTCCTTGCCACAATCAACAGCTATATTTTAATATTCTTTTTTTACATCAGTGTATCTCAACATGACACACTCTGGAGGTGTTAAAATAAGACTTTTATTGTGCACTTAAATATTTTTTCTTGATTTTTATTGAAAACACTGACATTTTCTCTCTTTGCTTTGCTACAGCCAACTACGAGCCCTCATGTGAGGCCTATAAGCATTTGGGTCGGTCTTCTGACACCTACTGGATTGACCCTGACAGCAGTGGACCTCTTGGTCCCTTCAGAGTGAACTGTAAGATGACAGGTGGGTGCTGAAGTGTCTCTTATCTGCTCTGTCTTTCTGTAAATGTGCATGCGTCTTTCCCTACCTTCCTTACTATTTCTGGCCCCAGTGACCTGCAAAAAGAAGAAAACTCCACAGCCCCTTTCTTTCTTAACCTGAAACTGCAGCAGGCTTAACCTGCTACCTGGGGTTTCCATGGCAACACACGCAGTTACTAGCATTTAAGGAGCAGCCAGCACAGACGCTTGGAAACACATACACATCAACAAAGAAACCAGAAACGTATATGAAACGAAGCAGTTGGGTAAATCTAGGAGTGCTTCTAAATGACCCTCGTGGCAAACAGCCACCCACTTGCACACTTATACACACACTCACACACACACACATGAACACACACGCTGGAATAAGTAGATAGTGTGGAACAGCAGAGCACGCAGGTGGAGCGAAGGCAACACTTTTTGATGAAATGTCACTGCACCCCACTGGCTAGCCCCTTAGTCAAGGCGAATAGCACACTCACACACACCTTGGAAATGTGGAAATGTTAAGAGTTTTTTTTTTTTCTCACACACATTCACACACCTCAGAGAAATACAAATTCATACATTCCCTGCAAATGAACATGAAAGTGCCTGAGTGGCTGGTTCATACCTTAGTAACTCATAAGTGTCTATTTACCTCTCAGCACTCCAAGCTATAACGTTAAACACAAAGAAAACACTTGATTTCCATGGCAGCTAAGCTGTTGTGTTCGTGTAAATTAACCATATTTAATCATGTGTAATTTATAGCCTATACTTTAAAATAAACATTTAGCAGCTGAATTTAGCATTAACCTTTTTTCTCCTAATTCTATAGCTTACCAGCATGTGTTTTATGTTTCTCCATTTGTGTTTTTGTAGAGGACAAAGTGTGGATGACGGTTGTGAACAACCTGCCACCCGATACTTTAATCACAGGTTCGAGCAGAGAGAAACGTACTGTTCTACAGGTCAACTATAGTGCCTCCATGGACCAGGTAACACACAAACAAACTTTGATGTTTTTTTTTTACATCAATGCTTGTTTTAAAACACCAAAATAGATTAAAATTATAGGCAATCCAAAATGACATTAAAAAAAAGTTTAAATTACTGTTATCCTGACATTATCAACTGTGGTGTCATATGGATAAATAGGATGTTGACTTTTATTCTATCTGTCACATGTTCTGCTTCATCCTGGATTGTTTTTATTTGTATCTTAGGAAGAAAAAAGAACAGTAATTCTTATTATAAATTATAATAATATTTGTAAGCAATTTATAAAGGTCTGAAATAATGTATAAATTTATATTAGAATGTTTAAAACAATCCTTGTTTCATATCTTAACTAACACTGTGCAATATATTTCCAGCTTTTGCGTGTTGGACTGAACAAACGTCTTTGTCTCTCATGCTCCAAAAATAGTCTGACATTCTTACATATAACCCAAAGTGGACAATGCAGCCACAACTTATAAATATTTGACAACTGTGTACACAAAATAAAAGATGTCGGTTAAATAATCCAGGACATCTGTTTGGGATCTATACTGTTCATTTTTCCTCATGTCTGAGCTTTGTTGCATGTCCACAAGATGTTTTCTTAGTTTTTTTTTTTTTTTTTAATTCACTCATTCAATACTTCTTCTGTACTTTGAAAGAAAGAACAAAGACAAACAGCTGAACATCAAGAGTGGTATTGTGCATTTAGCAGCTGGGATGCTTTTTTCAGTGCAACACCAACAGACTCCAAAGGAAGTGGACCAGTATATGATGCTAACCTTTAAAAAAAGAAAATTTTTATCATAGAAAGACCTTCATTTTTATCTTTCAAAGCCTTTTTTTATTGAGAAGATCTTTATTTAGTGATGTTTAACAACAAATAGTGCAGGTAAGAATGTGTACTAATCCACATTGGGCTCAAGACAAAATCAATAACTAAACAGTTTTCTCTAGAAGTCAGGATGACAAGCTCTCTAGATTGCTCTAAATCAGAACTTAAACCTGCCTATTTTCAAGATGCTTTTTTTGTTTAATACCTCAGTCTTAGGTCTAACACAGATGTTCAGTTGAGAAAACAGTGACAAACTAAACAAATGGTGTAATGCAAAAGTGTAGATGCTTATTACTATCTAATGTAGCATTCTTTTACACTGAAAAATTATTTAAAAACGGGGCCTCATATGGCTAGCCATTAGCCTAGACCAGTGGTGTCCAATCCTGGTCCTGGATGGCCACTGTCCTGCATGTTTTAGGTGTTTCTTTGCTCTGACACACCTGATTTGAATGACTGAGTGATTATCAGGCTTCTGCAGAACCTGAGAACCAGCGAAACGCCTAAAACATGCAGAATAGTGGCCCTCTAGAGCCTGGATTGGACACCGCTGGCCTAGACCTTTGCTTTTTTCTTCGTCCTCCATGCTTTATGACCAATGTTACAGCTGATAAGATATTAACTATTGATATCAAATAAACAGAACATCATTTCAGAACAGAACAATAATAAGATTATCCCTATCTACAAATCAGTTGTTGTTTTTTTTAAACCAACACAAACAGCAGCCTCGCCAAAGTTGCTCTTCCACCCAAATAAAGCTGCAGATTGAATTAGTGCTCAGTCCTGAAAATGCCCAGTTTTAAACTAACATTATGAGTATTTAACCTCATCCATGTATGACTTGTCTGCTGTGGTTCCTCTAAATACACCTCAGACCGTCTGAATCTGCTCTCTCACACTCAAAAGTCGATACCTTAATCTTTCTGCTGAGTGGTTATAGATTGCAGTTGTCACTCTCAGTCAAAAGCAAACTGGAGGTAAACTTTACATGTTTCAACACCCCCATGAGGAGTGACAGCGGTTTTTAACAGCAATATCTGCAAGACAGCTATGTTCAATAAGATGACATGTTTTGAGTAGCCAGTTCTTGCTGTAATTATGTTCCCTCATTATTTGTATGGCTGACTTGTTCCATTTTCAGATGCTAAAAGTCACTGGAAGCAATTTCTTACTTTTTTTTTTTCTTAATAATTTGTTGTTGCATAAAAATGACGTGTCTGGTTGAACAAGATAAAGTTGAAATCCACCTCCCCGCCTGTGTTTCCAGGTGACAGCCATCACCACCAGTGCAGAACACTGCGAACAGCAAATCACGTACAGCTGCCGCATGTCCCGTCTGCTCAACACTCCAGGTAGAGGCCGAAGATGGCATCTTTATTCAACACTGACTCCAACACACACAGACACAAACTGAATGTTTGTTTGGGTTTTTTTTGCCACATGGAGTTTGATGGGAAATTACAGCATAACAAGATTTTCTTTTGTCCAGTTCACAAAATTAAGGAGTGATTTTCCACAAAAACTTGAGGTGATTTCATTAGGGGTCATTAAATGGTCTAATAATATTAAAATAATGGGGAATCATGATTTTTACCTTTTTGTCAATAACCTCAAGTCAACAAATGCACACATCTATTCAAAAAATAATGCATCTCCTTTCCCGTCCAACATTGTCAAACAGTTTTAAAGCTCTTATAGAAACTCATTCCACATGTGTACAGCTTGGTACCTTGATTTTTCATCTGTATGTTTGAACTGCTTAGTTTACCTTGAACTACAGGCAATTTCACTAGACTCTTTTTTTTTTTTTTTTTGGCTATCTCTGAGTGGTTTCTATATTGATCAAGGTGGCATGAGGGGTTGAAATCAGCCCACCATTGTTGCATTTTTTGCACCACCAAGTGAAGTAGTAACAGAGCCAAAACAGTCGACATGTGAAAAGGTAAGCCGGCTTTGCAGTTTAAAGATGAGATATTGCAATGGCATACTGTCTGTGCGACTGCCCAGCCATGGGATTTAAAGCAATTAAAACAACAATAAATGGATTCATTACAAAGGAAACTTTGATGATGACACATGGCAACTTTGCATTTAGTAAAGAAAACTGGTTAACCACAAAGAGGATTTCTAAACGGAGGTAATTTGTCATGTTTTGAAAATGATATGAATGAGATATTTTTCACACATTTAATGCACAGTACTTCATGCATTTTCTGGTTCTGAGATGCTAGCTTCATTTCTGAAAGCTCAAATTTATGCAGGATGTGGCCGGCTCAATTAGTGATTTATGAATGGTCAGAGGCAGCTTAAAGACAAACTGGTCTGAAAATGGGCTGTGTCCAGAGTGTGCTCATTCTGAGTGGATTAGTTTGGATTTAACGTATTTGCATTAGATTCTTTTGAATTTGCTCAACTGAGGAAAAGTTTGTTTTGAATCAGATGCATTTGATTCCCACAATAACTTGGATTTGTTACCAAAAGCAGGGTATTTCTTACTTCTGCACAAAAGTTAAGACACACATCTGAACTGTGCATTTGCTAAATGTGTGTACCTGTTTTTTGCTACCTTTTAAGATCTTTTCTGGTATAATAGCCTACCTTGTCAGGACTGGTTGTCCTTATGGGGGCCAAAGCCTCGTCCTTCTGTGATGGAACATCAAGTTTGGGTTAGGGGTTAGATTTAACGCTAAGATGAATATTAAGATTAAGTTTATGGCAAAGGTCTATCTTAGGCTACAGAAATGAATGGAAGTTAATATGATGTCCTAATAAGGATAGAAATATAAACTTGGGCGTGTGCCTAATATTTTACACAGACCTGAGTGTTTCAAACTTTGAGAATAACAAGCATGTAGACATGGTCATATGCATTTTTCATTCTGCTTTCTCTTCAAGCCGAGATACACTACACTCACCACACACACATACACACCCACTTGTATGTGTACCACACGCTTGCATATGTGTGTGACCGTCATGACCCACCTTAGGGAGCAGCTTCATAAAGACAAAACACCCCTAGCAATTAAAGTGAGTGAAATGAGACAAAGCGGGTGAGGAAGACAAAGAGACCCTGAATTTGTTAGTTGAACGTGTGTGAGGTGGCTTGTTTTACAGTAATTGCGAGGTCTAAAACCTAGAAGCGCTCCATATTTTTGAGGTCTTATAGTTTACTGAAGTTGAAAGTATAAATTAAATGACAGGGTTAAAATGAGCTTACGGTGAAACCTTCGGCCAGGGGTCTGGGAACTGTTTTATTTAAGTAGAGTCCCCACAAGGATAATAAGTACTTGTGGTGCTTGTGCATATGATTGTGTCCATGGTCTTTGATTGACTGAGAGGGAATAAAGCAAAAGGTGGTGACTAATAGCTGGGTATTAGTGCAGCAGACCAAAACTTTGCAATTAACTTCCCCAGCACTGAAAGATGGCACCTACATCTACAAACATGGTGTGTGCATATAAACACACATACCCACTCTCTGTTAATATGCTTTTTTTTCTCTCTTCCTAAGCTTAAAATACCAGCCTACTCACCCCTCACGCCGCCACACACATACACATACAGTCAGCCAGACCTTCATTAACTAGTTTACTCCTAATTCACTACATTGAAAGTTAGGGAAATCCAATTACTAGTCTAGAATGACAGAGAAAGAAGGAGCAAGAAAAATCATTTACCCAAAAATATGCTTCATAAATTACCTGTCAGCTTTCATCAAATTAGTCTGTCAACAGCATTTCCACTCTGAACCACAAGCAGCACACGCACGCGTGGCTGTACACACTTGACACTCCTGCACTCCCACTTTCTTTTTGTCCAGATCTCATCTATGAGCCTGAGACTGGCATTTTAAAGGCAAACGAACCATTAAATAGGAATTATAATCTGCCACCGGTGACACCTCTAATTTAAAATCTGGGCAGTAATTGTTCTAATTGTCTGACCCCTTTCCTCACCTCTGTCACCTAATCTGCTTTCTGTTATTTTTTTAATCACTTTCTCAGGTAAACACATCCACCAGCAGCAAACACATTCTGTCCAGCCTTCACTGATGGGAACATGAAATATCTGAAGAGCTCGGTGGTGATGTGTGCAGAGACACACGCAAAAAAAGATGCAGCTAATATTTCATTTTTCTTCCCTTTTGCCTTTTTTCCTTCCTCCATCTAATCTCTTCTTCTCTCCACTGCTTCCTATAGTCTACAGCAAGCACATTTATCAATTTCTGTCCATCTCTTCTCCCTTTTTACTTCACACTTATCTCCTGTATTCTCTCTTTGTGCTCTCCCCATCCCATTAACCATCTCAAGTCATCTTTCTTCCTTAGCTCGCCTCTAGTTTTTTGTTATATTATTTTTTTTTTCCACTCTGTTTAAATTTCTTTTTCTTTCTGTCTCCAAGTTCTGGTCTTATTACTCACTCTGAACGCTGTTTCCATTATTGTTAGACTCAAACAATTTAGAGGAGAATTAGCACCTTTCACTCAAGATTTACCATCATTTCTTCCACAAAAGGAAACCTTTTACATGAACAATAAATAAGTGCTGCAAATTTTGTCCTCCACAAAAATGAGCTTGTTTAGTCTCTAAATATGTGGGCAAGGTTTTAACACAATTCCTTTTTTTATAATGGTTGTGTAGAAATGAATAAAGTTACTTTCAAATACAAACAAACTCACAAAGATTTGCTTGTTGTTAATGTGAGTGATGCCAATCATGTATTCTTTTATGAAAAGTTTATACAAAAAGTGAAATAAAAGCTGAACGTTCCTTGAAGGAATGTATTTCGCTTACCACCTTTTTATGTCAGTGTTAAACTAAAAGGATCTTATAATGAGGAGGGATTTATAGCTGTTATGGGTAAACCTTGCACATTATTTTATGTAAAATCTTGTGTTATATTGCAAGATCTAGCAAGACCTGTTAGCACTCAGATTATGTGTTCAAGATCATGATGAGCTACGAGCACAACAAACTTCAGCTGAAAATCTGTAAATCTGACTATTTTTGTGTTGATTAAAGTCGATTGGCTGTGATGGCAATCATGAATTGGGCTAACTCTAAAAGTTAATTATTTGTAGATATTTATCCAGTGATTACTTTCTGACAGCTTTAATAAAATTTATCCTGTGATATGAGGTATCATGATAACAGACAAAAATGTTGACTCTAATGAGTAATGCTAAAGTTTTAAGCAAAGATCTTTTGCAATGAGTCGCACTTGGTGTATGTGTTGTGAATTACTCTCAGCTACAACTTTACTAAGTTTTAGCTTAACATCTGTAAAATCCACCTCTATTTATAAGATATTTATATCTACTATGCATCTATTTATTTATAGGATGAACTCAGCTCTCTGACGTGACAGTTTGCCATTCAACCAATCTGTCTATTTATAAGTGATTTTTAATATGTTATTAGTAGTTGGTGACAATTTCACACAATGCAAAAGGATAATGAGGGTATGTCACATTTTAGTATGTTCGAAAATGTAGTCACCTAATCATTTTTATTGTGCAACCAAAACTATTTGCTCTACGTTCAGACGTAGCAGTTGCACATTTTTGTAGTGAGAATGTGTCACATAAACACATCGTTAAAATGGTTTCCTAAATCATTCACAGCTCTTCCCTGAGTGACATCATTATCTGATCACACGTATTGTGCAATTATCTGTGAGGTGATAAAAAAAAAACTAGCATCCGAGGCTGTGTTGTCTCCAAAATTAAAACGGCATTCATCCAAACTTCTTCAGACTTAGCGCTGCACATCCTCTGGTTCTTAGCAAAACACCTGCCAAAAGTGAAGCAGATTAGAGCGCCATTGTCAAGACATTGAAGAACACACCCACAGAGATTCATGTTTTATTTGTGGGATATGTGCACATGTCACCCACACAGACTCAGAGAGGTTTTGTTAACTTATGAAACCTGTTTCTTTATTTCTCAGGCTTTCCCTGAAGTGACTGATAGAAACATTTAAAGCGTACAGTGAAAAAAAAAACCAACTTTTCCATCAAATAAATGAGCTTATTTATTCAGTGAACTGTGGTTCACAGACTGAAGTGTATAATATGCGCACAGCTCAAAGTCAGCAAGGATACGCTGACATTTTCTGCTTGTACAATGAAGCTTTTTCTTAATCTCTCCCCAAGTTGACAGCAAAAAAATGCTGTCATTATAAATTGTTACTTTTTTTCCGTGATATTTTCACCTTATGTAACAGTGAATTATTAGAGTATTTATTGGTCATGAATATGTTGCAGGTGATGCAGTCTTTATAATCAACAGAAACATTAAAAGACTTATTTAAACTGTGAGATGAAAACAAAAGAAGAAAATTAAAAGCTTAGTTTGCCTTGCTGCCTTTCTTGCCAGAGTTTTAGGCTAAGATCATCTTAGCTGTAATGGCAATTTTGAATTGGATTGACTCCAAAAGTTAATCTTTTATAGATGTACAGCCAAATATTACTTTCTGAAAGTTTCATTTAATTCTGTCCAGTGGTTAATGAAATCTCTTGCTAACAAACAAAGTTAATTTCAGTAATTAAGCAAAACTTTGAAGCAATGAGTGGAAATGTGTTGTGACTGACTCTCAGCTACAAGCACATCAGATTTGAGCTCAATATCTGTAGAATTGACTGAATTTAGACATTTTTGTGCTTAAAAAGGTAATTTTGCTGTGGCAGCCTTCTTGACTTTATTTGGCTCCATTTAAAGATGTATTTACAATAATTACTTCCTGCAAGTTTCATTAAAATTCTGCCAATAGTTTGTGAGATATTTTGCTAACAAACACACAAACAAACAAAAACACTTTTAAATGCCATCCGCTTTCAGTGGTGTATTATAAAAAAATTAAATATATTATTATAATTTTTCTCTAGGCCTGAAAATCTCTAGAGAGGAGAACATTTTCTCAGTAGCAATTTCTTTTTTCCCCAATATCATGCATAAATTTGTATTTTTTCAATTAATTTATCACAACACACCATCTGACCCAGATCTCAGCGAGAGGCTTTGTAAACACTTTGACCTGGGCAAACCACAGCCCCTGAATTCAGATTTTAAAAGGTTGGAAATTGGCCCTGGGTGTATTTGAAACAAACAAGGAGCAAACTAGGAAGACAGGAGGAGATGAAAAAGAAACAAGAGTGACAAAAGATGAGAGATGAGTGCAGTTCAGGATAATGAGGCTGTGTGTATGCATGGCGTGGTTACAGTTCCTTCTTTGGGTACCTCTGCTCTCACTTATTACCTCACAAGTAATAGTCAAGTCAACCACTGTCATCCACACACACACACACAAATACAAGTGCTGCAATAAATCCTAATGACTTTATTTCTTGAACACTTGTCATCTACTTTTTTTTCTCATTTGTGGTTTTTAATGTTCATCGTTAACCTTTTTTTTGTTTTTTATTAAAGGCAGCAGGAAGATATAATAGCTTGTTTTGCCTTTTCTGTTTTGTTTTTTTTAGTCTCCAGTTCATGTGTTTTGCAAACATAACCAGCCCTGATAATGGCATGCTGCTGTGAAATGGGAACAAGGCTGAGGAAAAGGGAAAAGTGTGTCGCTCATTATGCTGGAAAATATGCAATCTTTAACTAATACACTGTAAAATGAAATGCTGCAGACTCTGCTCTTGTGTGGCCTTTAATTCATCATACTTTCTAATATTGTTTGTATAACAGTTTTACAGCTATAGTGAAAAGGACTACACTATTCAACAATAACCATGTCTTTTTTATTGCAGTTGTTTGAGATTATGTCACTATTAACATCTTTTTATATTTTATCATTTATATGATCCTTTTTTATTAGTCTATTGTGCCTCATGCCAAGCTACGTCTTTCATTACTCAACTAATGTTCTGGTTACAGTGTCATTAATTTGTGAAAGAACCTCAGGCCAGGAGCAAAGAAGAGACTGAGAGGGAACAAGAACTAATATACTGAAAGACAAGAGAAAGGAGAACTATTACGCAGGTCCTCGGGCATCTCTCTTGCTATTCCCATCTCCCATCGCGCTCGCTCTTTCCCTTTTCTTACCCCTGTAGATGAACTCCTAATTAACATTAAATTATTGTCTCCAACTTCCCCTGCTTTAAATGCGGTGATGAAAATCTGCCTCCCTTCAAGGCTGCTGCAGCGTTTTAGTCCCTGCCTATCATGAGCAGAGGCATGTTAACTCAGGGAGGTCACGCATTTAATAAAAGGCACTCATGTAAAGTTAGACTATTCAGTGAGTGTCAGCAAGGATTGGGCTGGTTACCGGTTTAAAAGTATACCACAGGGATAGAAAGCCCCAAAACTACAATTTTTTATCATATTGTTCTTATAACGATATAGAACGTAGTTTTTAATTTTTGTCCTCTGTGACTGGAGTCTGTTCTTCTAGCTGTCATTCAGTTGGGCATTCAAGCTGAGGGGGAATTCCCATAAATCTTTACTCTAATTAAAACAAGGCATGGTCAGTTGGTTGAACGTTTTATGCAGTTGTGGCTTGTCTACCTAAAAGGCAATACCCGTCTCTCTTTTCGAGGTAAAACTGTTGTTAAAACAATTGTTTGCAACAAGCTACAACAGTTAGCGGGTGAAATATACAGCGGACTGCAAACTCGCTACGGAGGCTTTTAATTACCCAGCTAATTAATTAAATAACATCAGCTTGTCAGGATCTAAATGTTACATTGCAAAGAGCACAACAGAAATAGAGAAATAGTATTCAGCTCAATAAGCACATGTACTTTAGAATTATAAAAAAAATTGATCTAGTGCTATAATTCAATTTCCACTTCTGTGCATCATGTGGACCTGAGAAGTTTATTTTCCCTTCTTATTTCTCATAAA
Source organism: Kryptolebias marmoratus (assembly GCF_001649575.2). Classification (NCBI taxonomy): domain Eukaryota; kingdom Metazoa; phylum Chordata; class Actinopteri; order Cyprinodontiformes; family Rivulidae; genus Kryptolebias; species Kryptolebias marmoratus. Next base: position 18,937,864 of record NC_051450.1, on the reverse strand, counting down.
GCAGGGGTCTGAAGTCTTTATGTTTAAAAGAGCCTTTTTAATCATCTTTCCAACTAAATATAGAGCCACTAAAGCTACAAAAATCCACTGTACCCAGTTAGGTTAAACAGGAAGCACTTAAAGACATCTGTCAAGATGTTAAACCAAAGCAGCAAGTGTGTTATTGAGCAACCAAGTGAACTTTCTACGGTAAAGTGATGTTCAATGAAACAGACCGTTCATGAAATAGAGTGAGAAAGTGTGATCTGTCACAGAGGAGCCCAAATCATTTACATTACATAAGGAGTGCTCTCCGGTTGCTGTTTCTTTGGTAATGCATCATTGCCTTGGATAATGCTGTCATATGTTGTGTTGACAGAGTCGTGTGTCTTATATCACCCCGTCTCTGCCTACCTGGGTGCAGTGCTTACAGCTTACTGAATCCGGTGTCTAACACAAGCAGTCTAACTCTTTACAGTGCATTAAGCTGGGATGGCGGAGGCTTTTGCAAAAGTAAAAGGACTTTTTCTTCTTTTAGTTTCTTGGCTACACTTTCTCTTTCTCTTTATTTCATATTTTTCTCACTTGTGCTTAACAGTCTCTGAATCACAGAATCATAAGAAGCCCTGATTGTTTTTTTTCCCCTTCTTCATTTAGAGCCATCACAATATGTCTAACTGTAGGTGTTTAATGTCTGTCTTTGAGAATAAATGGTAGTATTTCATGTTGTAAATTAAGTGAACTGTGAAGACAACACCAGCTGCTAGTGGAGATTTTTACCCTTTTCTGAAAAAAAATATAATAGGATTTTTTGTTTCTCCCATCCACTCATTACCTGTCTGTGTTAGTATGTGTCTTATGAAAGTTTATAAAACCGATTTGCTATTTTAAAGTTTTTTTTTAATTCAGTTAGTTGTGGTGGCCATTTTGAATTTATAGCAAGCCATAACAAGCTGTGCTGTAAAATACAAAATGTCCTCTTCTATGGTTTCATTCTAAGTACCTTTTTTTATGAAACATTCTCCCTGATTCTTCAAACTGTCTACAGCAGGTAAAACACTGACTATACAACACAACCACAGTCGCAAAAGGTCTGCCATTTCTTTAAAAAAAGAGAGGCATAATGTAAATTTATTCAAACGAAACTATTCAGCATGGGTATCTTACCCAGTGTCTGAAACATAACAGGCTGCTGAAAACAGCTGCATGAAACAGCTTTTCAGACTGAAATAAATGCAATAAATGCCACCCCACTTAGCCCTCTGCTATTTGTCCTAATAACTATTCAGTGTGTGGTTAATTACACAGGTTTACATGCTAGCTCTGTGATTAAGTGGTTAATTGAAATTGGTGGCCATTCTGTGTGTTCAAGGGTGCTGTGATTTGTTGAACTCTTTGAAAGAAAGCAGTAAATGAAACCTTTGTGTACTTTTGCCATTTAAAGTTTTTTTTCTTTGTAAAGTAGGTCATTACATAACTATCACTTTTAAAGTCACCTTAAAATAAAATGCTAGTGATGTAATTGATATTTGAAAAAGTATTTGAACTTGCTGCTTCTGTCTATTTTAAATTTTATTCTTTTAGTAAGTTTAGAATTTTTTTTTACATATTATGCTATAACATAAGGTTTTGGCTTAAACATAGTCATTATTTCTCAAATGCTTCAATTTCTCCTCTGCGTCAGATATTTATGATTTTTATCAAACAAGACTCTTTTACCTTTGCTTTCCTGTTTTCCAAAATATCAATGATGTTCTAACAAGTTGCACACTGCTCACATTAAAAGGCTTTTTCGGAGTATTTGTCTGAAGTTTTCTACCTTTGCTCTTTTCAACCAAAATTAGACATTAGGCAATACAAATTGCCTACAAGGGAGCCCATTATCCACACACAAAAGGTGTTATGCAGCACATGCTATTGTGAAGATTTTTCTAATGGTTTTCCTTACTGCTATTGTTGGAATTACAATTCAGCATGACACCATAAACTTGTTAATAACCCGAGACTAAAGTCAAAGCATTCCAGGTGAGTTCTGGGCAGGTGAATGATAGCTTTAGCTTTGCTTTTTCGCTTGAGCAATATATAAGATGCTCAAAACTGTATCTAAAAATAGAAGTACAAGGAACTACATAGAAACTCTACACAAAAGCCCACTGTTCAAACAACTAAATTTAACAGAAAAATGTACACACATACTTTGAAAACACATGAGGCGGAAAATATGAAAAATATAAAATTACAAGCGCAATAACTAAATGATTAAAGTGTCTGATTACACAAATCTGCTCAAAGATTGCCATACTTTGTTATTATTATGTGTCTGTTTTTGTAGCTTTCTGTACTATTCATTTTCCTCTCCATCCTTAATATGTTTTGTTTTTCCTTTATAATAATCATTCTTCTACAATGACCTGTCCTGAAAGGTGGGCCTTAAGTATACCATAAAGTTACCACAAAAAAATACACATTCATTCACTGACAGCTTCCAGCAAACCAGACATGTGTTATTTCTCTGGCTTTGTCTTTGAAAAAAGAGTAGACAGTCATGCATAAATGAAACAAAGCACACATGCTGTATGCGTTTGTGTGCATGTGAGAGTATTTGGATGTAGGTGTTATTATCAGTGTGAGTTTGGTTGCTGTGGACATTCCTGCTCCTGATAATACAGGATGGAGATTGTTGTCAGACAGCAACATTGAACCCAATCCTCCTAAAGCCGTTGACATGGCTGCAGAGAGGTGTCTATCAGAGTCCATCTCAGCCTGCACAGAGTGAGGGATTGTATTTAACCAACACAGACACTTGGATATAGTCCTCCAAAAAGCAAACTATGCATTCAAAAACTGATTGACTACAAGTAAAAATTAATCACGAGGAGATGACAGTTACCCATGTCATCACAAAGAGGACAAAAACAAGACAAAATGTTCACTCCACCACAAAATAGTCATTCATCAATTTTGACCACTGTTTTGTGCAGTGCAAAGCAAAACTATAGGACAAACAATAGTACCAAGTAAGCAAAGAGTAACCCATAACTGATTGTTCCACATATTTCTGAAGCTCCAACTAGCAGTAATGTCTTCTGGTCTGCAGATAAGATTCCTGATACCTGACGAGTCCAAATAAAGGGAAACCATGAAAAATCAGCCTCAAGTCCAATATTTTCTAGACTGGTAACCTATCCAGGACCTAACAACCTATTACTCGTAGACTTCTGGGTTATGCTCCGGCTCACCCCAGCTCCAAACAGGACCGAGCAACAAAAAATGAGGGAAACGTTAGATCTGGAAATCTACCAGAAACGCTTCTGAGAACAGTGATACTCTGACAACAACTAGCTGCTTCGATTAGCTATGGTGGCTATCATGAATCTAGTTGATTTCAGTAAAAATGTTGAAATACTTATGCTGAATCTTTTACAGTGATAATTTTAAAATGATGATGCAGAAACAAGATCATGTGCTTGGCTAGTGATTCTCAGAAAATGACTACTTATTTGATGTTGTTCGCCATTGCCTATCTGTTCGCCATTGCCTATCTGTAAAAAAAAACATCAAGTTTTATTAGTAACAGCACCAAAACAAAACAGAAAAAAATATATATATTTTGCTTAGTTGTTGTTGTGGTTTTAGGACATAAAACAACAGAAGTAGGCTGCAACATTTCTTTATTTAAAGTTGCGGTTCAGTAAGTACACACAAACACAATAGAAACAGATTTTTTTTTTAAAAATCCCCAGTTTGAAAAGCTTTTGTGAAATCTGTTTTCAAAAATGCTATTTGCATGTAATTGCTCCACGCAAACGCAACAGAAAAAGGTTGTTTCATAAAACGTTTCAGTTAGTGTTGACAAGGCTTACATGTTGTCTCATCTTGATGATGCTGGAGTTCACTTTGTATTATAAAAAAAGAAAACAATGAATTTTTCTGCACACCAAACAGAGCTTGCATTGCACAACTTTATGAGGTGACATTTTAAGCCATCCCCCTTCAATCTGTCATTACATAAATGCTAGGAAAAAAATATCACATTTGTTTGCATGTTGTTTGCATTTATTGTTTTTTTCCTCCAGAATCTACCACATATTCATTTTTTAATTTGTTGTTTGGGCTTTGAAATATTACATACGGTCAGCATATGTTGTTTTAAGGCAAGTTTCTTCAAAGAAGAGATATTTTTCTTTTGGAAACTGGCAGCACAACATTGAGCAGAACAAGATCCAACCGTCAGCACATCGAAACAGTCCAGAGTTGGAGGAGGAAAAACTCAGAGAATAATTTAGAATGACAGGCAGAAATTAACATTTGAAGGTGGGAGAAGAAGAAAGGATAGAAAAAAGAAGCAGATTAGCTTATTTTCTACTGCTCCACAAATAAATGTGTTGCTGCTAATGTTCTAGACAGCCTTGAATAACACAGCAAACCAATACATATATCCCCCTTAATGGGATTTTCTGAGTTTCTTGTTCTCTGCCATGTGCACACACATACACACACACACACACACACACACAGCAACGCTCACAAACAAGTACATAAACAATACAGCATATGGCTCCTGCCTGGTGAAATGAAAAAATGCAAATGGAAAAATAGAAACAGCTCGCTCAAGGAGCAATTATAATATTGTCTCCTCATTTGTGACGAGCTGAGAGGTTAATCTCACTTTTGAAGCTTTCAACAGCAATCCTCTGTTCTCCATTTGTCCTTCCCAAGGTTGCCGGGGATAACAAATGCCAGGGAAATGAGCACGAACTGATCAAACATAACATTTTCTTTGACTGATGACACGAGTTGGAGGATTTTGCTCTCTTTAGAAAACACACATCGGCGCATTTCCGTATGCAGGCAAATTGTTGACTGCTTTTTCACACACTCATCTAGAACATCAGTCGTAAAATATGTGATGTTATTGTTTATGCATGTTGCAGTGTCTGTACCAGGAAGTGCACTGTGTGCTGGTGTGTTACTATGTATTCGATGATCACTGGAGGCAGTTTCAACTCTGCTCTCGGATTACAGCGGGCTATTAGGGCAAAGAGAGATTAAACCAACTGGAAACACAACAGGAGAAAAAAACAGGGGAAATATCATTCAGTGCTGCTAATGAAGCAATGCAGGGAGGGGGGTTGATTATCTAACTTGACCTTGAGGGGTTTTAAAATTAACCCAGGAAAGTTAGGGAGACAAAGTTTACAAGTTTTAACATCATTATGTAGAAGGATGTGTTTGTTTATCTGTTGTGCTTCTGCTTGATAACGTGTCCATCCAAATGAGCATACTGTTGGCTGTACCCTTATTGCCTGTTACTGTGTTTATATAAATGCAAGTGTGTTCTCTTGCCTGTGTCATCATGTGTTACTGTGTGTATAACAAATCTCAGAGGAGCTTTAAATATATATTTCATGTGGGGAGAATAAACAACCTAATGAATATTCATGATGTTTGTCTTATCAAATGTAGACGTACCATGAGATGTTCTCTTGTAATTACCCAGCTCCAGATGATTGTGTCTGAATGAGTTGTGCACAGAGACTTTTGATTCCTGAGTGCTAATGCATAGGACTTCCTGCTGGTTATCAAAGATTGTGTTCAGCTTGACCTTGTCCTAACGTTTAAGGCGCAGAAGTGGCCCTTTAGTTTTGTTCACTGAGAGAATAACAATCATTTTATAGCCCAAAACTTAGCATTACAGTTAAACAAATTATGAACATGTCAATTATCATCAATAACTGTAATAAGCAATCAACTTAAAATAGTTAAAACTGATATCCAGACTTGAGTGAATGTTATTTGTGTGAAAGCTGTAGAGTTTCAGTGCAGCCCTTCAAACAACTTGTAACACTTTGAACCAGGGCCTGAGACACCTCTTTCCAGCCTTGGTGTAGTGTGTGAAACAACCGAGTGAGAACAGGGATTTGAAGCTGAACCACTTCTGAACTGGCAAAGGGAGTAGTCACAGAACTGAAACCGTGTGTGTGTGTGTAAAGGTGAGCTAACATTGCGGCTCAACTGTGTGATGTAGACATGGCATACAACTTGTGCAACCAGCAGCCACAAGTGGATGGCTCACTTTTAGAGGGTGGCTACAATCCCATTAAAGCGGGAATAATCAGTTTAAATCTCTTTGCAAAAGTATTTATCAGGCCAAAGTACTTGTAGCCATTTAAGGACTGGCTTAACTTGTGCACTTAAATGTGAGGAACCAGCCTCAGTGGATGCAGAGAGTGCTCCAGCATCTCCATCTAGTTGGAGTCAAGACTCTGCAAAGGCCAGATGTTGTTAGCGATGTATCTTAGAACAGACTAAGTAAAATGTTGTTTGTTTTTTGTGGCGTTCAGTGGGAAAGAGCGGACATGTTAACATTGGTAATTTTATTGTTTAGAAGTCTCCCCACTACTGCTTTAAAAAGGTAGGTTTACAAAGGCCCAGATGGTAACTAAGGAAATGACTATGATACTGAAGGATAAGGGGAGAGACTGCTGGTGTACTGAACAGCAGAGGACCCACACAAAAGAACTGGAGAGAGCCTCAGGAGGTAGGTAATAGGGCCCATGCAGAGCAACTAAATGTGCTGAGCAGGATGTTTAGGGGTATTAATCAGCAAATGCAAAGCCAGGCTTCTTTCACAAGACAGCCACCAAGAAGACTGTGTCACGCAGTTTGAAAAATAACTGAGATGATGTGGTCCTTTCTAGGATTTTTCACATAAACCAAGTAGAGGAAGCAATAGTTGTCCTTATCTTTCAAATCACTAGCTCAAAAAATTGTCATGTTTGGCATACTTACACAGACCCAAAATATGGGCTCTTGAGATGAGGAACTGAGTAAACCAAAATCTTTAATAAATAAAACAATAGGCAGCAAAACACACAAAAGAAATACTGAAAAAAACACAAAAATGACTCATAATGCATGAGGCCAGGACAACTAGGCACAAACATGATCTGACAAATAAGCAGAGAAGCTGAGGACTGTTTAATCAGGGAGGGGGGATCACTGATGGAGAGCACCTGGGTGGATGAGCAGATGGATCTGAAGGCAGGAACAAGTCAGGGGAAACAATGTGTAAGTGACACAGAAAGAAAACTAACTGAAAACGTGACTAACACAGCAATTCTCTGAATAAACAAAGGGAAAAGATGGCTAAAAACTATAAACACAGTTATAAATAATTAAAACTACAATCTTAACACAACAACTCCAGGAATCATGACAAAAATATTCATCAAATTGTTCTTATTTCATCCCTTTAAAACTTATTTACTGTCGTCTTTCCTTTAGAAGGGCTTAAAACGCGGTTTTATAGTTAAGAGTTTTTCGCATGGTTCAGTTTAATGCATTCACACCCAGGGAGACATTATGTGGAAACCTTTTGAGACTGAATCCAGAGAGCAAGGTATTGCAATATTTAGTCCACAGTCCCACAAGGCAATAGATTCGAATTAGGATCAAAGAACAGCCGTAAAGTTATGCAACAATAATGAAACCTGGGCATTAGCTTTATAGTTTATATTTTGGTAGAAGACAGACAAGTTTGGCATCAAAAAAGCTACGATGAGAAAATACATGGAAAGAGGTTTTTCCTGTTTTCCTCAGTGCTGTTTGCTCTATATAAAATAGCCTTGTTTGTTTGTGAGGCAGACTAATATGAAGAAAAGGAAAGTGAGAGACAACAGGAGAAAGTGAATTGGATGGATGGTGCGATGCTCATTAACCCATTAGAGCGAGTAACAGCTGGACACCCACAACAATCTGCAGCATGCTTCCTCTCTAAACAAAACAACTCAACCAGATCTCCCAAACCTGTCAGCGCACATACAAAAACCTCTGTGGTGTCACATACAGATTTGAGTCTTCACACATACACAAATCTATGAGCACCTCTGTCTCTGTCACACACTTACACAGACACTCAGGATCTGTGAACCCTTTCGCCCCTACGAGTTCTTAATTTTCCAGCTGTGTAGGCAAGTGGCAGTGGGCAGTTTGTCCCCCTGACATGGGTCACCGACCCAGGGGAGAGAGTTCTCCTTCTCTCACCGGCTGCTCGGATGACTCCAGCGCATTCACCGAGATAAACACTCAAAGAGGGGAGCAGGGGGAGAAGGAGGAAAGGAGAGGGTGGGAGGTGGGAGGAAATGAAGTGGAGATGGGTGGAACTGAGGGAGGGTAGCACAAAGAGTGGGGAAATGAGACAGAGTGATGAGGAGAGGAAGGTGAATGGGAGGTGGAGCGGAAGGATGGAGCCGGGTCAGGTTGGCAGCTTGAGCGTTGTAGGTGAGGATGAGAGCACCGGATCGAGGTGTTGGGGGAGTCTTGTGAACCACAGCATGATGGATCATGATGTTAGCGGATAAGACGGGTGTTGAGAGGGTGCATGCTTGGCTTGTCAAAGGCAGCTTTTGTCAGAAAGGAACAAACAGCCACACACTTATAGTCACTCCAAAAGACAGAAGAAAAAGGGGAAGAGGAAGGCTATGGTGGCAAATTCCCTCTGGTTTACTGTACGTATGTATCACAATGGACCACGACTTATATGTCTCATATAATTAAAAAAATCTAAGATGTCTGTCTGCATTTTATGCAGAAGCTCTCCAATGCTCAAGGAAGTAATGAAGAAATTACAAATCAATGAAGAAGGAATGTCCGGACTTTCTGCTTCTTTCTCTAACACACATGCAAATATTCAATTTAAAATGTGATTCTGTTCATCCCAAAGGGATGCAAATGACAAAAGAATAAAAACATGTTTGGACTGGATTTTGCCACCAATGTGTAGTAATTTGAAAGCTTCGAACAAAAGCCTGTTACCAGGAATCCATCAGAACCAAAACTTTGTGGTAACTCATAGACAGAAAAGGACAATAACAGAGAAAAACATCAAATAATCAAGAAGCAGGTTAGTGAGGTAAAAACATGCAAATCCAGAACCACAAGGAGCTTCAGAAATGTTTGTGCATGCACTCCATGTAGAACTGTCCAAAAACATCTTGGTGTTGACTAACTAAACACAACATTAGATGACTAATTAGTGAGTAGCTTCTGTATATTTGCACAGATGCCATGACGAAATGAAACAAACTGGGCTCCCTGTTTAATGTGTCCATATTAATATAATACTTAATGTAAGATGTAGGCCAATGTCAAAACAAACTTTTTACTTTTTGCATCAACAATCTTCAGCACATAAGTATTATATATAGTTTCATATAAAATATCAATAAATAAGAGCAAAGTCAGTAATTTACAGTCAATTCTTTAGAAGTTCACTTAAATGTTTTAGTAGACATTTAATTTTTCTGTGAAATCTTTGAAAGGGTATTTCCGAGCACCAAGCCAACAATCGATCATGGTGAAAGTCTAGAGCATCTAGAGCATCTACAAACATCTGTCTTGCTTGTCTTTTGGATTGTGTAACGCACTTCTGCACTGCCAACCCCATCAACATTTTTTCAGCCTGGTTCCACATGTCAAATTGGCGTTTGGTGTTTCAGTGGGAGTGATCGGTCTGAATGGCTGTTCAGTGTTGCAAAATAGTGCACAACAGAAAGTAAACACTACATCATGCCACACACAACCCATCCTTATTGGGTATTTTCATCTCCAAAACTAAAAAAAAAAAAACTAAAGAGCTGCTGATTACCAAGATGTATGAGAGAGCAGCTCTGGATGAGATTATCGAAGATCTCAGAACTTTTGAAAAGATACAACATTTGTTCCTGGCACTTTATAATGGTCCAAGAGTATGTCAGCTTTAGAAAATAGGCCCTAATGTTTCTTTTAGGGCTGAAAATATATAAAAACCTTGTCATGGCAAAGTTTCAGCCTTGTTCTATTTTAGAAATCTACCAAACCTAACTCAGCCACCAGCTCCAGTTTTTCAATCCATATTTTTCATCTTTTTAGGTTTTTTTTTGTCTCATTGGTAACAAAATGTCAACCTGGCTTAAATGTTGTATTTTTTTAAGCTTCTTGGAAACCCGTAGAGGTCTGAATTATGCAAACTGTGCTTGTGCCTCAGTCATGTTCAGGGCTGCTTTTCTGAGCCCAGACTAATCCCACCTAATTACAGAAGCAAACAGTTTGATATGTTTGCAAGTACTCCTCTACTCATGTAGGTGTCTGTCAGCCAAGCAGTTCGGTTCAGTCCACCTGAGTGATTAGTGTCTGACATCCCAAATGATTTCCTCAGAAAATAAACCCAAGGCAGACCATTAAGGTCCTCGCTTCATGGCAATATGTGTGTTTACAAGTAAATATAGAGTGAAAAGAGAAGGAGCAATTGAGGGGGCTTAATCCTAGCACATTTGTTCATGCTTACAAGTTTAAAAACTTCAACTTCTTATGCTAAATATGTTAAATAAGATAAAAAATGTATGGCTACAATTGAAAGTAAGAGACTTTTGTGTTTTTGATTTGGCTAAAACCTGGCTCCATACAAAGGTTTCAACTGGAGAGGCCAAAAACCTTGGGTGCAGACAAAGAACCAGATAAAAAGCTATTTTCAATCAAGTTTGCTTTATTTTTCAGTTCATGCTTTTCTGTGAACATACTACCATGTTTTTGCATTTCATTTGTGTCTCATTGTCTCAATATTATCACAGCCTAAGACCCACAGCTAAGATGTAAAAAGGCATGAGGGTTATTTTCTTTAAAAACTCTTACTTGTAGTTGTATCAGCTGAATAGTGTGAGCGGGGCCTTCTGCTCCTCTCTGAGTGAGTGCTTTTTGGGACTTGTGAAGTGGAAAATAGCACACCATCATCACACTGAGAAATATTACAGCTGAAGACTTAGGGATTCTGCATCGCTCCATCCATTCTCAATGTGAAGCCACAAGTTTTGTATTGTTCTTTGTTGTCAGTGGCACTGCAGACTTACAACAGGCTCCATAACAGGACTTGATGTTGTCACTAAGCTTTCACCCTGTATGAAAGATGCTTTGATTATATGTGAGTGTATATTTTTTAAACAGTCAACCAAAAACCAAAGCAGTGGAAAAAATTCAAAATAACAGAGGAGAGAATGGATCAAATGGAAGGAATACCTAATAAAATGCAACAGAGAGAAACAAAGGACGGAAAAGCAAGACGAGTAGTGCAGAGGAACGTGTTATTCGAACTCTCTAATGATATCTCCTGCTGAGCTTTTCTGCAGGTTACAGGAAGGCTGCTGATGTTTCCACACAACTTTTTTCTCCAGACTGCCTCTTACAAGGCAGTTGTGAAATTATCATAATCCGTTTTCAGGGTGCACTGGAAGACTCGTGCCACGTGGTGGGCTGTAAACTGAGATTAGATTCACAGCGTGATACAAAGGCACCACGGTGCATGCAAATGCAGACAAGATTTAAGCACGGTGCCATTCTCTGGGCCTTTAAAGGACGTGACATATCATAGTGGGGCCTTGAGAGGACACCAGACTTTACCATAAATATGTACCTCTTCTACACAAGGTACACATTAGATCTACTACAAGTTTTTCAAAAAATACTTATCAGGACATGCTTTATACTCTTGATATGTCAGCATCAAGTGATAAATTAAGTCACTGAAAGGGTTTATTTGTTTTTCTCCTTCAGCTTTGAAAAAAGAAGGATGGGGGGGCTGTGTAGTCAATTTTGAAATGATGTTCTGTCAGATAGTTATCAATAGCTAGTGCTTTATCAGCTGTGACATCAGTCATAGAGCATGTAGTATAGAGAAAAGGTCAAAAAATGTCATCCTTGCTAGGCTAACAGAACTAGACGTGCTGATCAGGCAAACAGACCCATTCACAACTACTAATAACTATTGATAACTATTTGACAGAACAGAAATGACTAAACTATTTCTTTAAGGTTATATGGGGGAAAAAAGTGACAATATTTTGGGTTTGTTAGCCTATATTTGTGTTGTTTTTTGTGTGGAATGCAAATTTTTAAAGAAGCAGCCCCTGAAAAGTGAATTACCAAGTGCGACCGAGTGTGTGTGTGTGTGTGTATATCAGCATGCCTAACACAACAGTTCCTCAGAGTTTATCTGTTTGAGGATGCGCTCGCAGTTTCTGTGTCACCCGTGAAAGGGTACTCGTCTGTGGCTCCCACTTTGCCTTGGGCCATCCTGCGGTGGTTAAATCTGTGTATCATCTGTCGGTTAGTCCTCTATCCCTGTGGCTCTGAAAGGCCTGCTGCCTCTTCAGTGCTCGCCACCCCACAATGTTTACAGTACAATAAGCCACCCCAACTAACATGATCACATAATATAGCATGACAACTACGAGCAACGGTGTGAGCCCCCTTATTGTTCGGCCTTCCTGTGTGGGAGCTTTAAAACCTAGCGATCTCTGCTTCCTTGTGTCATTCAGTATCCAGCTTTCATCTTTGTCTCCTCTTTTCTCCCTTTGGCTGTTTTTCTGTGTTGCAGTCTGTCAATATTTTTAAGTATTCTTTTTGTGTGAAGTGAACAAATTCTCACGTAGAAACAAACATAAACTCACTAATGTATGTGCTTTTCTTTCATTGTACACAATGAGAGATGCTGAAGTGTCATAATTTTTTATTATTAAAAATACCCAGTGAAAACTATTCATGGCATCCATTGTAGGACATATCCTGCAAACACCATTTCATGCCAGTTTTAGACTGAGATTATTCTATGTTGAGTTATAGCCGCTTTGATCAAACCTTGAAAATAACATTTTGTGAACCACACATTCATTTTTTGCTCAATAGTTGTAAAAACAACTGCATTATAGCCAGTTGTTTGGTAAAGTTGATTAGCTGTGGTGGCCATCTTGAATCAGGTTGACTCCGAAAGTTAATTAGTTGTAAATCTACATCCAATGATTACTTTGAAAGTTTCATTAAAATCTGTCCAGAGGTTCATGAGGTATTTTGATAACAGAAAGACAAACACACACACACACACACATTAGATTATTTCATGCCTTTCCTAATCCTAACTACAGTTTTTTTAAAAGGTAAAAGAGGAATTTGCTGCTGTCAGTCAAAGTTTTAGTACTTCCAGCTGTTCGAAGACTGTTATCTGTTAGTTCATTTGATTTTGAAAAGCTAATTTAATTCATTTATTCTGCACCAAAAGAGGAGAATTTGTATTCTACACCAGTAAATTTAAGATATGTGATTCTTCAGAAATGATTTAAGTTTGGCTGGCCAGCACTTTATTTTTTTCAGCCAACTTGACTGAAGTTTCCCATTTTTCTTCCAGTGAGTGATAGTCTAACTGCACGCTCTGCCATTAGAGGGTTGTGATGAATTGTAAAAGACGGCGAATTGAAGTATGGCTCCTCTCTCTGTTTTTATCTCCCGTGGTGGTTTGCTCTGGTTGCTGGTGGGGTTTGGTTTCTGTAAAGTTTCAGAGAAAAGAATGCCAGAAGAGGCTCACAATCATGCCCTTGTGCCCTCTGTGTCTCGTTTCAATAAGCCCCTGCCTTCCTCCAGCTTCAGAACAGTTGGAAATAGCATTTGGGATTTGTGTGGCATGTGAGGAAGTGTGTATGGGAGCATGGCCATGTTACAGTGAGAGGTTATATTTCAAACTGCACTGCAAAAGAAAAAAAACAAAGTTATTATTGTGAAAAAGGAATGTAGTTAATATGACAAAGAGCAAGCCAAAATTCAAATTTTAAATGCACAGATGCTGGTTGATGCTCTTCGTTAGGCCACATCAGCCTTTCTTTTCATTATTGTATGGCGACAGGACAGAGAAGCAAAGAAGAAAAGAAAGTTGTAGAGGTCAAAAACAAGAGGGATGCACAAAGAAAATACAGACAGACATAGACCCTTTGAAGTTCTCTCTGTTCTCTGAATTTCTCCTGTGCTCTCGGCTCAGTTGTCAGTTGAATTCACAGGGCCTTATTGGAGTGCAGATGACAAAAAGAAGCTGCTACAGGACTTCTGCTGTGTGTTGCTGTGCCTCGTTAGTGACGAATCTGCCGCATTCAGCTTCCAGACCCAAAAGTGTGATTTTTAAAGTCGAAGTTTCTTTTTTTCTTCTATCACCCCTCTGTCCAATTACTGCAGCGCTCTGTGTCACCGTCTCCCCCCCGCCTCCCGAGTCGATCCTGTTCACAGTTTACAGCCAGCAGCCCTGAAGGTCACGACAGTCCATCACCTTTCTCTGCCACAATTCACTGTGCAGAACACTCAAATTGATGTAGGTGGATTATTATTTCTATTACTTTGTTGTAAGCTAAATGTTTTGATTTTATTTTCTGTGCTTTTCAGTTCAGATGCGCCAAAAGGAAATCAAGTTGTTTCAGTATAAAATTTAGCTGTAATTACTGTAGTAAATGGTTCAAGAGCAGGCAAATAGTATAGCAGCAAGCAAAAAATAACCTTTCGAAAACAGCAAGAATAAAGGACCAGCTGCCTTTCATGTCATAGCTTATAGCCGGTTTGTTCAAACCTTGAAAATAATATTATGCACCATCTCATACAATATTTCAACATGTCAAGCTTAGAGCATGTGTTGCAAATGACTCTCAGCCACAACCAAATCCAATTTTTAGCTCAATATCTTTAAAACTATCTGAGTTATGGCCATTATTTGTGTTTTTAAAGTCAGTAGGCTGTGGCAGACATCTTAAATCAGGTTGACTTTAAAGGTTGAGCTGATGTACATTCAATGATTACTTTCTGCAAGTTTTAGTAAAATTTGTCCAGTGGTTTATGGGGTATTTTGGTAACACACAAACACATGCACAGACATGGGCAAAAGCATTATTACCTGCCTTTCTGTGGTGGGCAATAATAAAGAATAACACCTTATTAAAGTTACAAAACAAAAAAGACAAGTTACAAACAGAGAGCGTGCCGGAAAGCAGTGGCATGAATCACACATAGAAAATTGAAAACTAAGTCGTGGAAAGCTCAGAGTATACATGTATCCACAGAGGAATCTGTTCAGCTGAGTGGAATCAAGAGCAGCCCTGACAACATGCGGACAAACATTTTTAGAGGAAAACTGTAGTCTATAAAAAACACGGTTTCATTTATGAGTTTAAATACTGCTGCTGACTCAGTAACCTTTCTGTAACAGCCACTAAGTTGTGCAAAAACGAAAATGTCTCCTGTTTGTGGATTGAGCATGCCCTAATTAAGCACAAATGGAAGAAAGATCAAGAAAAGGGCAGATAGCTGGACAAGTGGAAATGGGCTGTATAACATGATAGTAGCTCAAGATAACACAACCACTTAATTGCCTAAAATAATTACTTTTGCGTACAAACAGCTCAAACACTTCTGTTCTGCATTTTCACACAAGTTGACAAAATGTCTCATTATCACATTTCTGTTTGTTTGTATCAGGTCAGATTTAATTTATGAGTGTCTGTGGAGTTGTGTTAATGCTGTTCTGACACCTGTTGGTTACATTTTTTTGTATTTTTAAGATCAAAGTCAAGTTTATTCAAGATAATTCAGTGGGTAGTTTTTGCTCTGTCTAATAAAAAAATTGCATTTTCTGCAAAAATTAAATGCAGGGTGCTGAATGCCTTCTAAAATTTGTTGAAGAACAATTTGACTGAATTATATAAGCTAAAATAAGCAGAACAACAATAAAAATCAGCAGAACTATAACTAATAGCTAAGATTTGCAAAACTATCTCTAAAAGCTGAAAATGGTGAAACAGTAATTGAAAACTAAAATGAGCAAAGCTATAGCTCAAAGCCAAATGTAGCAAAAAACTGAAATTAGCAAGGCAACAAAGCTAAAAGGAGCATAGGAAGACAGAAATGAACCAGGAATTTGTAAAATGAGGATATCAGGTGATTTTTCTGTTTTTGGGTCCATTTAGGTTTAACTTTATAGAAGAAAACCCTGACAGCAAATTATTTTTAAAGATGTTCTGAATTATCACAATTATTTCTATCTTCATGGCAGTGATCTCAATGCCCCATTCTTAGGGCTAACTGGATGGTTTGACAGGTGCAAAAAATTTTGTGAAACCTTTAGCTTCACAGTGAAATCACAGCTCAGTTAAATGCCTAAAGGCGAGTTTGGGCCAACGTGTTTGACACCATTAAATCGCCAAATGAGGATATCCATCTATCCATTTTCTCCACCACCTGAGTGTAATTCTTGTTCTTAAAGTCAAGAATCTTGAGTAGTTTCTTTCTAAAAATGATTTATTTATAGTCAAAAAAAACAAACTGGCATGTCTTGAACAATTACATAACACCTATCTCCTGGTATGCCAAAGTTTTAAGCAAAAGTCATCCATGATTTCTCTCAGCTATTACCACATCAGGTTGTAGCTCTATCCATAAAATAGATATTTTTTTAATAGAGTTGTAGTTATTTTTGTCTTTGCTCAGGTCGATCAGCTTTAGCGTCCATCTTGAATTGGGTTCTCACCAAAAGTTGATCAGTTGTGCACGCATTACTTTCTGGGATTTTCCAGAGAGAGATTTGTTTTTGGCTAACAAGGTTGACTTCAACAGATATTGACAAATATTTAAACAAAGATGTCATGTGATTTGTTAGCACTCAGGGTAAACATGGGGGGTAAGACTCAACTTCTGAAACACCAAATTTCAGCTCAACAGCTATAAAATTGATTGAATTATAGCTGTTTTTTGTGTTTGCTAAGTACAGATAGTTGTGGCGGACATTTTCAATCCGATCAGGTTGACTCCAAAAGCTTATGAATGGTAGATGTGGGTCCACTGATTACTTACTGAAAGTTTTATTGAAATTTGTTCACTATTACACAAGATATTTTGCTCACAGATTAACAAATTAACAAACATACACAAAGGCACTTACATGATCACCTGCCTTTCATGGTGGTGGGCAATAATAAGTTAGTAAGACTGCAGATACACATGAGTTAAACTGTACTTGAGGTCCTCCTCTTTTATAAATCTTTTTATAATATAAAGTATTACTAGAAGTGTTAAATAATGCAACTGTTAAGCTGAACTTGTTGGTTTGTGAGATTTATGAGGCTTTTGTTACTGTATCTTGATCCTAATTGTTTTGCTATCTGAATGGTTTTTTTAAGTTTATTACTGATTGTTTTGTGGCAGAAAATTATTTTTAATGGACCTTATCTTCAATAAACACAAGAATCTAATGTCGGTAAATATTTGCTCTGCCGGTTGTGTTTAACTCCATCACTGTCAGCATCTCGTGCCCTGGTGTTAATCATATGACTGCGTTCATTTTGTTGTGCCTGCATGCATTCATGCACTTGATTAAAAGATGTTCGACAGCGATATTTCATTAACAACTCGGCTCACAAGACAAGGAGAGTTCTGCACACTGAACACGGCCTAACACCGTCATTTACATCGAAATGATCTCTCAGGAAGGACCTTCAGGAATTATGACAGCAGCTTTGCCATTTGGGAATGTCAGAGCTTCAGGACACGACAGAACTTCACTTCAGCAGCCAACGGTCACGTTCCAGCACGAGGTCATTCCCATCCACTCATCTTGTATTTCCCTAAAGGGTCCTCAAGAATCACTTTTTTTTTTCATTTAGTTGCAAGCACCTTGATGCATCGCTGTAATCCACCAAAATGGGGGAAGGATTTTTCATGCAGGGGAGGTCCTAAACTGATAATGTCATAAAACCGTGACTAGAAAGTAAATGGGCTCTGTCGTTACTCTGAGGTTCAGCGTGAGGATCAGAAATGTGTTGCGGTTCCTCTGGTTGTATGTTGTTTTTCATTCAGATGTCCAGGTTGCAAATTGTAAAAGAACATTTCACAAAATTTTATTAAAAATATGCTTAACTGATATTTACAAAATAAAAATTAGATGTAAATGAATATAGAAAAATACTGATAAGGTACGGGGAAATAAAAAAAAGTATTTTCTCTAATAATCAAATATATATACAATATTAGTGTTTCTACAGGCTTAAAAACTTTTCTGTGGTGGATGTCTTTATGACAAAGTTACTTTTTTTATTTTAGTTGCCTCTCTTCTGCTCTGCACAAACACGGGAAGCAGAGGACAGAAATCAGCGCCGTAAAAACTGACACCTGAATGCATCTGAGACTCTTACACTCAGTTGAAATTATACAAATAGATCAAGACATTAAAAAGTTATTTTCTTGGGCTTTGTGGAACAGAGACGCCTAGATTCAAATGATTTGAGTTTTTATAGGGATTTGTAAGACAAGTTTTGTTTTTTTTTTATTTTATTTTGACATGCAGTAGTTTTTCTACATGTTGCAGCCATTCAATGACTCATGTCTAAAAGGGCATCTTAAGATCAGTTTAGACATTTTTGAGAAAAATGTTGCTTTAAGCTGTTTAAAATTAGCTACCATAACTTGATGTAAAAGTTAGAAAGGTTCGCAGTCACCCTCAGATATTTGGAATAATCAAATTCAGAAACTTTGAAGGGAAAACTCAAAAAGTGATTACAAGACTGAAGACACCTGTGATTTTAATTACAGGACACGCTTTAGTTTAACATGTCTTCGTGGTCAAATTATTTTCCATCTTTTCTCAGAGTATTATCCTTCTTGTCAAAGCCAGTTTCATTATTTTTTTTTTTTTTAAATAATTCAAAATTCAAAAGCAATGACTGATTTCCATCAGGTGATTTTCAGTATTTCTTTTTTCCTATAATTACTTTTCTAAGTTTAAAGTTATTTCAGTGACCATTGTGGATTTTTCTTTCTCTGATACAAACACATTTATCTGTGTCTGTTTCCACTCGTGTTGTCAGCTTGAAATCCAATTATATTTTTTATGATAGTGACTCAAAAATGAGCAAAATTAAGTTCTGTTTGGTCAAAATTCCTGGTTGGGATACGTTTTTCTCCCAACAAATCAGATATAAAACATGTTTCCAAGGCCATGTCTATATCCCTTTTAGGCAATTTCTCTTTCCTATCTCTTTTACAGTATTTGTATTTGGAGTTAATAATTAATTTTTATTTGTTGACTATAAGCAGTTTGACAAACTTAGACAATTGGCCACTTTTAGCAGTTTGTTTTGTCATCTGTGGCCTGTGTCTTGAGTTGTTGGACTAGTTTGAGTCGTTTGCAGAAATCACACACGGATGTGGTTTGCAAAGCTGTGTAAAGGTGGCAAAAGATGGAAAGCGAGAGAGCTGGTGCAAAGGAAAGCGTGTCAGAGTAGTAAATTGGTAACATAACTCAGCTGACTGGGAATAAAATGCCTTTATACAGTAGTGCAGCGACTAGATGCCTAACATTGTGTAACTTCAGGAGGGATTATAGATCTTTTCATATATTTTGTTTACTTTTCTTTTGTTTATCTTTTTCTAAATACCCTACTGTTATTTTAGCAACATAGGATTTTTTGTGTCTGAGTTATGCTCATGATGTTATGCTTGTAAATATAACCTGATACTAAGTGACATGTGTTTTTGGGCTGTCAGTCAGTGCAGCGTGTGACTGACAGCAGCTTATCGAGTCGTGACTCCGCTTCATGCAGCTGATATCTCTGACCCCGGGCGGAGACAATCCCCCTCCAGTTGCAAAGTGCACACACAAAGACAGCTTTTGCTTTTAAGTTCTTACTGAGATTTAGTTTAGAGTAAACAGAGTAGGCGTTAAGAGACCATTAATAACTTGTATCTTGTTGAATTAATGCTTGCTACATTCCGTTATCTTTGTGTTTACATTAAACATTAAACGGGGGTGTTTTGTGCCTCCGTTTGATGCATGTGCAGCATTTAGGGCATATGTATGTGAACGTTTGCGTGTGAGTAAGAGTTTTCTCTTGGGGAAGGTCAGGGACATTAGTAGGATCGGTACAGACTTGTTCATTTTATTAACTGTCTTCCTGATTACATCTTGCCCTGGGGTATGCTGCCTCCATTACCCAGGTCAAAGCATGATTATGCCAGAATAGATTAGAGCTCTGTTTCCTTCACTCAGAAATCCCTGCGAAGTGCTTAAAACTTGGATTTACATACTTTAAGGTAAACGCATTTACTAGAAAGCAAATTCACTGTGAACTTTGGTAAAGGAAATTGTGTGACAAAGTTAAAACCTTTTATCGTGTCGAGTTCTGATGGGGTTTTTTTTGTTTTTGATAAAGCTCCGGCATCTTTGTGGAATTGCCAGTCTTGTCCTGCGGCAAATATAAAGGTTGCTCAGCTGGGAGCTGAAAGGTTAAAGCCTTTGTTTTTAGGTTTCAAAAGAAGCATCTGAAAGATTCAACAGCAAGCTGAAATTAGTGTGCAACTAAAAAGCTGCTCCTTCATATCTAAACTTGAGTCCCACCGCTAAAGCAAAAAGGATATTTTCAAAGAGTGTGTTATTAGTTAAACTCTGAGTTCTGCCTGCAGCGTTATCTCATCCAGGTCCTGGCCAACATGCCCCTTGTTAAAAATGGACAATCCCCCACTGATGATGGTCTCTATTGACAAAAATGTTGAACTTTAGATTGATGGGCACTGTCAGGCGTGCGTGTTGTGAGCCGGTGGGGATATCCCCTTGTGAAATTTAGATGGACGGATATAGGTGACATTTCCAAACTCAATATTCAATTATGGATGAGGCCTTCTCTCCAAATGCCTTCAGTGAGTGCTGATAACTGTCAGACAGCTCCCATAAATGATGAAGGCCTATCCTCACATGATTGACGCATATTCATCATTTGCACTCCTCTGCTGTGAGGCAGAACAAGCAAACTTTGGCTCAGTCAGTCAGGCCCTCATTAACGTCTCAGACACAAAGAGCTCATACTTAAAGCCTTAATGCACAACATTCAGTACCTGTCGCTTCCACGTCATTAAAAAAGTTATACACACCTATACAGCAATGACATTTACTGTGATCAGATAACATTTGTACTAAAACTACGTGTTGCAATGTGTCACGCTGAATGTGTCTTCTACCTACATGCATTGAAGCAAACCCAACTTTATACATTTGACTTCAGCTCCATTTGAAACAAGAGTCTCAGTAACAGGGATTCTTCAAATATAAATAATGAGTTGTCTTTATTGTCAAGAGCACAGTAAACTGTGAAAACTGCAGCATACTTTGATGAATTAATGAGGCTGCGTGTAAATGGCACTCGCGAAAGTGTTCATTCTGTCAGAAACCTGCAAATTAAACATGGAAAAACTGTAAAATTCCATTTATTTTCTGGTTTATATTAGAAGATTGCAAATAAACATGAGTTCCATTGTGATGATAGAGAGCAGGTCTACCGTTTACCATCAAAACAACAACCTTTTGTAGCTCTTGTCCAATTTCATCAGATTGCTATTGTATTTAGAGAGTTTGAGTGTCTTAAACCCTGCAGATGTGACTCATCCCCCATTAATCAATTACTGCTTTTATTACACTATGATCCTGTGAGCTCCTGGTAAATCAGGCTGTTTTGATCGCCTGACTGTTCAGAAGAGCATGTTTCTCCACATTACTTCTCTCTTGAGTCTGTTGTGATGCTTGAAATAGTTTTCTCAAACCAAGCAGACAATACTCTCTTCCTAGTACTCTCATTCTTGTTTGCCTTATTCCTCTTCCTGGAATTTCACCGTCTTTTGTCTAGTCAGCCCTTCTCATGTACTTTCATCAGCTATAGCTATAGCTGACATTGAATAAGCATGAATTAATTACAAGCAGAATACAATATAAAGAAAAAAAATAACTATCTTCTCATGAACTGCCCTGTTTTTAATAATTGCCATGATCCTTCTGTCAGTGTAGTAAATCAATTATTCTGTTCAGAACCCGCTTTAACTGGTTAGTCAGTGATCCATCTATCCCACCATCACATCCATCCGTCTACTTTTTTCCCCTCTGCTTATCTGTGGTCAGGTCACAGAAATACCAGATTCAGGAGGTAAACTCAGACATTCCTTTCCCCAGTGAAGCTCTCCAGTTCCTCCTGGAGGATTTGAAGGTGTTTCCAGGTCAGAGATGAAATAGAAATCCTCCGGCGACTTCTGGCTCTGCCCCGAAGTCTCCTCCCAGTGGGATGTGGCCTGAAAACCTCCAGGAGGTGGCAACCAGGACAAAAACAAAGTGCTAGGAACGCATTATTAGGTCATTTTGTTCTAACATTTGGAAATAACTGTTAGAAAATTGCACTTAAAAGCAAAACATAAAAACTTAGAGGAATAAAAAGTTTTAACTCCAATATGTAGTTTTTGCAGCATGATTTGAAATTTCCCCCTGCAAATCTGAACGTCTCATTTAATGTAACTTTTTTAAACTTATATGCCTCAAAACGAAGAAAGAGGGTTGTGTTTTTCATGGTTTTTGAGTAAATGACTTCAGACACTGCATATATCCCCTCACAGGAAGAAAGTGCATTTTTATATCAAGTCTTTTTTAAAAAGTTGTTGATGACTTTAGGTTTGATTTTATAGTTGCTTTGCACATTTACATGTACGTGAAATGCTGTTTCTTTTACTTGTTTTTTTTTTTTTATTTTTAGTGTCAAGCATTTTAAATTTTACTTATTTTTATTGCTTTAAGCCACACCCTCCCAAACTGAACAAATTCAACCAGGTAATTTATGAAAGTTTTAGGTCACTGAGCTTCACAAAGTGAAACAAATTGTCTCATTAAAATATAACACTACACAGTCAAAGTAAGTTTTCAAACTTTCCAACTCAACACCATTAACTTACTCCTTGTCATACCTCATCATCAACCTATAAATATCATCATTTAAACTTCTACAGAGGCTTCCGCCGGCACATGCATTGAGTTCTCCACAGATCGTTCAGACACTCCGTGTTTTCAGGCTGTCAAACCAAACCAAAGCTCGTGTGCTGCCCCCAACCAACACAACAGACAAGGAAATTGGACAGAGAGCTGAAAAGTTCTCTAATTATGGAACATGGCACATCATTAGGGGCTGTAATGAGCTTCCTGAAGCCAGGTGCAGCCTCACCTGTCAGCCATCTCCTCATTACTAAAACGGTCAACATGTTTACCAGGACGTCATGGACAGGTTATTAGGGAGTGATGGGCAGGTGGGCAATGTTCATTAAACTGCTAAAAGTTCAATGCATCTTCACTTTATTTAAAAAATGCTTTAAGTTTTGTCTTAATTCAACGTGACTACTTAAACAACACCTTTATAAATTGATTTGGGCGGTAAAATCATTGTATAATTGTAACTATTCTTTTTACATGAGTTAACATCTCATTGAATTTTTAAAGTTAAGTCATATTGACTGTGATATTTATGTACTGTCAGAAAATAATTCTCCTTATTCTAAGAGATTATAAGACTTGTGCCTTTAGTTACAAGTTTAACTCAGTAACTGTTGAGCTTTAAACGCACTTCGTTAAGGCTCATTTGTTACAAAATGTCAAGCATGTCTTCACAATTTTTTAAACATAACCATTTTTAAAGACTTAGCATCCCTTAAAAAAATCCCTCCTGCCCACCGCCTCTCATGCCAGAGTTTTATACTAAGATATTCTTATGAGTTATAGCCACCTCTGCCAAAATTGTAAATAACAATCTGGACAATCTTGTGAGATTTCACAAGATGTGTTTGTGCTCAGACTATGTGTTGACGATGACTCTCAGCTGCTACCTCGTCATATATGAGCTCAACCTTAGTAAATTTAACTGAGTTATAGCCTTTTTATGTGGGATAATGTTGAATAGGTGTAACTGGCATATTGAATTTAGTTAGTAATTAAGTTAATCAGGTGAAGGTGGACACTGAAAGACTACTTTCTCAGATTTTCATTAATATTTGTTCACTGGTTCAGGAGCTATTTTGCTAACAGACAGAAAGGATCGACTCTAATAGTTTAAAGCAACACTTTAAAAATGGATCTAGAGTAACCAGTTAGTGTTAAGAGTATGAGTTAGGGAGGACTCACAGCTTTTACCACACCAAACTTTAACTCAATGTCTGTAATTCTGACTGATTTATAACCATTCTTGTGTTTGCTGAAGTTGCTTAACTCTGTCAGCCATCTTGACCCCAAAAGTTATTGAGTTGTAGATGTACATAACTTTCTGAGAGTTCCATTAAAATCCAGCCAGTGGTTCTTGAGATATTTTGTTAAACGATAAAGAAGCAAACAGACACAGAAATGGGCGAAACATCATCACCCTCTTGTCTTCGGCTGTGGGCAATAATAACAATCCCTCATTCAGGTTTTGTGCCATCAATGCATATATAGATACTTATGATCAGCTTCAGTATGCACATAGATGACATCATTTTCTGCAGTACCTGTTTTATCTTCATTAATATGCAGATTTATGCAGCAAAGTCAGAATCTACAGGGAAGCATCTTAAATGATTCTGAGTCTCTGTGTTTATCAGAGCTCATCTTCACACCGATGTAAAAGAATATAAATGAATCATCTGTGGCCTTGTGACCCGTGTGGATTTTTATCAAACCACAATCACAATAAATAATATTGAGTCATCCTTTAATCATTAAGGGCTGTTTTAAGTGTACAAATTATGCTGTAAACTGTTATAAAGTTGATAGAAGCACTATAAAACACTAACATACTATAGATCGTTAGCAGACTGCACATTTACTGTCAGCCGCTTAAGTTAGAAACAAAACTCTGTATTTAGATTTGTTTCCTATAGAGTGATTCTGTGACTATTACAGCTGCTCTGAAGGTGAAAGCTGATGGTGCGCTTCTAACAAAACTCTTCTAATGCTATCTAGCCACTGTGCTTCCAACACTGTTAATGCCAGTTGCCCCCCCCCCTTTTTTCAAGGGCAAAGTTGACAACTCTTAAGTACAAGTTGTGAGGCAGTCTGTAGCTAAATTTGTTTTTGACAGGAACAGAGGCAAAGGTGGAGGTGGATGAGTGAAAGGAAATGCATATATTTGTATGGCTTTACAGGGAAAACAGAAAGTGAGTGCCTTTATATAATGTTATGTCCATCACGTTGCCTTGTTTACACTAGATACAAGTTTAATAGGTTGTCTGTATTTGACCAATTTTCGTCTTCTTACACAGGAATTATTTTAATAGAAAAGTATGTAAAATACATCAATAGTCTTTGAAATGCAGGGCTTCCTTCTATCCTTTGAGACACAATTTAAAGCTACGCATATTTAAAAAGCAGGCTTTGATGAGATTAAAGTATTACCCTCGAGCGTTTACTTTAAGTAAACTTTGATTTTTATGAGATATGATACTTTGGAGCGACAAACCATATGTTATGTCTCCTTTAAAACAGGTAATGGGAGATGGAGAGCCACTTTACAAACATAGAATGACAGAACTATTTTGTGTATCCTGAGTAAAATAAGCAGTTAAAAAAAGCATGAAAGATATATAACCAGTGAAAGAAAACAATAAGGTGAAAACTAAAAAAAAAATTCACACAGTGGCAGCTGCAGTCAACCTTTAGAGAAATCAATAACTTCAGCTAAAATCGAGACAGTAGGACACTGAAAGGAAGAGAAAACGAAGGGGATGGGGAGTGGGGAATACCAAAGGGAAAGGAAGAGAAAGCAGCTGAAGGCAGACAAAGCTGAAAACAGAGATTGAGTGTGTTAGAGAGGTAGAATAAGATAAAGAAGGTTGCCAGCTCTTTGTGCGCTCAGAGAAAAACCCAGTGGGTTAGTGGCTGCACTGCTGAGGTCAGCCTCTTCACCTACAAGTAAGCTGCAAACAAAAGGCATGATAGGACTAAAGGAGAGGAGGAAAATGTAGCAGGCAGCATGTGAAAGGAGTGTCAGGGGTTATTATTTGTTCTGCTATGAAAGACAACCAGGACATCGCTGAAATGTCTATATTGTCAAAAAAAACACCAGTTTCTCTTCATGAAACTGTTCTCTCAGTGTCTTAGTTTGTAAAAATTGCTTCTCAGAATATTTCAAGGTAGACACAGTGATGAAATCCTCCAAATATATCCCTCATTAGCAACCAGCAGAACTATGATGAATACTTGAGACATGCAAGGCCACAATATTTTGATATTGCACTGTCAGAAGATTTCAGGGAAACTGACAGGAGAAGCCACAATCAAGGATGAATCTTTGCACTCTGACAAGTGTTCATAAAAAGTGTTCACACCGATAATAAGTGACACAAACATGACAGGAATCAGCCCTTCTTGATGACTGCTGACAGCCTGTATTCTTTGTCTCACTTTCCAAGTCTTCTTTTTACACTTAACCATCCTGATCAATTTAGATGTTTTCGCTCTGGAAAAGAACTATTTCATTTTATCTGATTTACCTGGGATTTTATGACTGCGTTCATTCAAGTCATCTGAATATACAATATAAATTAAGATAATTTTCAGAAAGTTTTAGATGTTGTATTCAACTCTGTAAGATATTGGTGTTCCCAGTCAAAAATGGCCAATCATTAGAAATGACTCAGGCCTACAGGCTATGAAAAACAAACAGAAAATTTCAATTTGTAATGTTGATTTAAATAAGATTCATCAAAGCTTCAGTTGATGATTCATATATTACCAAGAATTTATAATCTGATGTACTAAGGCAGTGAATTTTTGACCAGGAAAGTAGTGAGCAAGGAATAAACACAATAGGTGTAATTTTCCCCTGATTGTGACCTTATTATTTAATAATCCCACTTGAGATGAGACACAAAGAGAAGATAGAAATACACCTGGAGTTGTTTGGGTTACAGCACATCTGGACCATAAATAAGGAGAAAATAAGTCCAAATTTAAAGAATAAAAATAATGTTTTTAAGGATAAAAAGACCAAAAGCCGTCATGTCTCTGACAGCAAAATGTTGCAATGATGAACACAGCAACCAGTTGTCAGCAGGAAGCATGTCCCCTTTATGAGTAATACAAAGCTAAAATCCAGAAAGAGCTTCGCTGACAACTGATAGACACAAGAGAGAATTTCTCAGTTGTTTTGTGTCACAACAGCATAAAAGAAATTCAGAATCATATCGTGGGTGTGTGCATGTTATCTTGTATGTTGGAGTGCGTGGGTGCCTGAACTGCAATGTGTACGGATTAGTTCGACGGTAATTAATTTTTCTGACACTGTGCCTGAACAGGAGACTTACTGAGACTTTTTTTAGTAATCAGTAATTCCCAAAACGCACCGAGGTTTACTGAAAATGAGTGGAACAATATATCTGAGAACAGTATGGCACCAGTTACTCATGTTATGTTTCAGTTTTACTCAGTGTTAACAAATGCTATTTCATCTTCACATAATCCTAATCCTCTTTGGTTTTTGTTTACGAGGCAAACACATCCGCTAAATATTCTGAGGAGTCTTGGGTGAATATTTTGAATAATTATTATTCTCCTAGGGAAATATTTTTCTCTTGAATAGGAGGTGTTTATTTTTGGTGGACGATAATGGTTTTGGCCGTGTCTGCATGTGTGCCTGTCTGATACCAGAATATATCGTTAACCACTAAAAAGATTTTAATGAAACTTTGCAGAAACTAATCAGTGAATGTACCTCTACAACTGGACTCTGAATTTATCAGTTTTTGGAGTCAACCCAATTGAAGATGACTGCCACAACTATTAACCAACACAAAAATGGCTGATTGAGCTTAAATTTGATAAAGTAGTAGCTGAGAGTCATTCACAACACAGACTCTGAGCATGACATCTCATATCGGATGAGATTCTGCATAATATTTTCACGGTTTGACCAAAATAACTGCAGTGCAGTACTTCAAGGAATGCTGAGCTTTTAATGAATAAATCAGCTTTGGCAACTTGTTGCAAACTGGGAAATCGGAGAGGCTTCAGGTATTTTCTACATTTCTATATTAAATTCTTCCCTTTGTTAAGTAACATAGGATCACTGCCTGAAAGAGAAAAATGTCACCTGTAGCAGAAGTTGAATAATTAACAGATTCACTCTTGCAATTTTTTTTCCTATTAAAGTTTGAATAAGTGTTGAAATCACATCACAGCAGATGCTTTTTTATGCTCTATTTACCTTCTTCCTTGCATCTAGTGAGATCTATTTAATGAAGAGAAGTTAAAACAGGAGTGACAATTTATTTTGAACTCTTGCATCTATTGACTCTTTCCACCTTAGCTGTCAGATTTCTCACATCTCCCTCAGCTTCAGATATAACAATATATCCCTGAGGGAATGTGAAGCCTCGCTTGTTTTCACTCTCTCACCCATAATCCCTCAAAACATCTCTGACACGACCAATTCTTCACTCCTTCCTTTTGCTTCTGACAAGTCATCTTTCCACAAGTCTTTCTCCATTTTTGCTCTTTCTCTTGCTTTCTATTTTCTAAACTCCCTTCAAACCAGCCTCCTACTGATTTACTTCCCCTTCTGCCTCTCAGGCCTCGGCCTTGCTTTTTTTTTTTGTGATTATGTAAAAGTTTTTACTATTGTTTCAGCATTGCCTCCAAACAGAAACAGGGTTTCTGGAGCCCCTAACAATATGTTTTTGCTTCTATGTAGACAGCTTAAACACAACCTTCTGAAAACTGTGATGTCCTAATTCCACCTCAAATCTACTACAACCCAAAACGTGACAAATGTAACAACAATAACAACAGACTATTTACTGCATTTGTGCTGCAGATGCTACTTTTTCCAACTATTGTGAAGCCCTAATATAGTGTATTACTTCAATGTAAAGACAAGGCTGATGAACAAAAACATTGGTTGGAATACTTAAAAGTAGAGCAAATACAAAGGGCTGCAGAAAAAAATTTTAATATAGAAAACATGTTTTAAAAGAGTGACACTTGAGTAAAGAATTTACCCTGACTTGATTTTTTCCCTTCAGCCGCCCTCTGCTCGATACTTGGCCTGAAAGAAATCATAATATCTTGAATATTTGGACTGACACAACAGTCAGCACTCACTTTTCTGCACTTCTGCGGCCTTGTAGTTTAATGTGACACAAAGTAGAAGTTCTTTTTGTGTTTATAGCTAGTGTAAGCTTTATGCGTATGTGCTGAGATTAGTTTTTTTTCCTGTGTCTGGCAAAAATATACAGCTACTCGGAGGTCCCACTGTTCTGAAGCCCTGCCAGTCCGAGTTCCCTTATGGCACACACTGGAATCAAACTTTGTTGTTTTAGTTTGTTTTATGCAAATAAAAGCATTAATAACTTTTTTATTATTGTCAGTTCTTTACGATTTCACGCCGTACCTTAAAAATCAGAAAAAATGTTTTCACTTTATTGCCCATAATCCCTAAAAATATCTCTGACAAGTCATTTTGCTCTTCTTTCTCCTGCTTTCCATTTTCTAAACTCGCTTCATACCAGGCTCGGACTCACTGATTTACTTTTTTTCTCCTGCCTCCCACTCTGGCTCTCTTTGCCCTCGCCTCCGTGGAGTTGTTTATGACCCGTTCATCCTCCTCTGTAATTATGAGTGTTGCTCACTGTATCCCCATCTATATGACGAGCCCGACAGATATGCAGGGAGATGGATGGCGCGAGGTAAAAAGCAGAATGAAAAACGAGCTGGGCCATTTTCTTCGTGGCACATCTGTCCGTCGGCCTTGACCTGAGGGGACACGGCACTAAATGTGACTTATAGTCCTGAATGCACAGACACACACAAATGCTGATTGAGATTACCCCGTGGTAATGATGATTACAGTTGTGTATAGGCTTCAACCTACACGTTTGTCAGCTACAATGGCTGCTTGGGGGTGTAGGCTTTTGTGCACACACACTTTAACTTCAGAGAGTTGTGGGGCGAGCTGGTTATTTTGCCCTTTATCAAGCAGACAAGCCAATTAGAGTCACAACTATTGATATGAATTTAGCCTTCCTCCCCCTCTCTGCTCTTTCCAATGTGTTTTTCATTTAATGGATGATACTCTCAGTGATGACCTGTTAAGAGTTGTTGATGGGAGGCATTGGAGGAGTGAGCAAAGGAGGCTCATCCTCTGAACTGTCGGGGAGGTGGATCCCATTAGGTGGAAGCTTTTGAAATAACTCATTATCCTTCTCTGGTCTGTCAGCTGTGCATTCTCATGCAGAAAACAGAGCTGTCTCTGCATGCATTGCTTGCACTGAAGACAGCAGCAAACTCACACTGTTCTTCTTTAAAAGAGGAACCAGCAGATGTTTCACCAGAAGAAGAATTTCAGTTCTCCTAAACATCGGCATTAATGTTACTGTGTTGCAGCTTAGCAAATTCTTGTCATGTTCCTGCCTTGTCTAAATCACTTCTTATGAAAGGCCAAAGCATTCTTTTAGACTAATATCATCTTATGTTGTAGCCATCTTGGTCAAACCTTAAAACTAACAATAAGTGCAACCTCATGATCCGTTAACATTTGGTGTTTGTGTTGTTAATGACCGTCAGCGACTACCACACCAAATTTTAGCTCAGTGTCTGTAAAACTGGTTGAGTTATAGAGATTTTTTTGTTTGTTTTGTGTGTTCAGCTGGCATAGGGTTCAGTCCAAGAATTTATAGGTTGCAGATGTCAACCCGGTCACTGTTTTCTGAGTGTTTGAGTAAAATCCATTTCGTGGTTCATGTGATTTTTTGCTAACAACACAGACAAACACTCAAACAGACACAAGGAAAAACATCACAACGCCTTTGGCTGTGGCTGATAAAAACGAACACATGGAGGGCAGCTTCTTGATTGCACATTGCCATCTCACTTTTACATTTTTTGGGTGGGAAGTTTTTCTTTGAAACCACTCTCACATATGCACTACGGTTTTGAACATGTTCCGAAAGAGATACGTGTTAGAACCCCCATGGATTTGCTCCGTACTGGATGCTTAGATATCAGTAAAACTGTGAGACTGTGTGTGAAAACAGCAGGTAATCCTCCAGAGCATTTAGGACGAGTAGATGTGAATGCTGATTATAGTTGCTGCTTCAATCTCTTTTATGTTTTCTTTTATGTTTCCCAGAATGTTGCTTTCAACTTCTGTTGTCTTGGCTTCCAAAATCCAAACAAGGCAATGGTTTCAAGCCTTTGTTTGTTGCAATATTTTAAATATTTTCCATATGGAAGCTTTACGCTTCCTCTTCTGATCCCGTAAACAAATAAAGAGAAAGAAGTTCTGGTTTACAAAGCAAAGAACATTAAAAAGAAAAGAGACTTTTGAGAAATCCATTGTTTTTGCATTTTTTATTTATCACTCACCGCTGAAAGGTGAAATGCTGGGCAATGCTGTTTGTGCCTGTTCCTGTGTGTGTGTGTTCGCTTGTTTATTGTGTTAGTTTCACATGTTATCTCACACTCACACTCCACATAGACTATCAAACAACCCCTTCCAGTTAGGAGTTGTCTATTTAAGCAGCAGAACATTCTGCATATTTTGACTGGCTTTTCGTCAGCCCCTCCACCACTCAGACATCCACTTGTGCGCTCCGGAGTGAGAGAGGTGTTTCATCGCGCCACTGCATGTAGAGGAATATGTTCAGGGAGTGACGTAACCAGAACCTAAACACTAAACTCCAACTGCATTCTACAAAAAATATATACTCATTCACATACAGGTTGTCTGTTAGTGGCACCAGCAGTTCAACTAATGGTGACTTACTTTCGTTTATAAAGCTAAAAAAGTAGTTTTTCTACAACCATGTTTATGTGCACATGCATCCATGTGTCATCAGTGTTGTGTAAAACTTTGTAAGCTTGTGTGGTTTATTTCCCACTTGCATGTGGTCGTAGGTGTCGGACAGATCCGCCTGCTATCACTTTGTACTTGTCACCTTCTGGCTTCACACTGTAACACTCACTGCCCTGAACCATCATTTCTTCGCATGCACAGATAACTTTGTGACAGAGCGCAGTTTAAGGCAAACCATAATCTCAGAATTGTAATTTTGGTTTTAAAATGAACTGGAGTCTGTCCTGACGGATTTTAAAAAACAAAAGTATTTATTAACATTTTGAGCGATCTCATGCAATATTGTGATGTCTTGCATGATCTGTGTTAAGGATGATTGTCATCTACTACCACACTAAAGTTTTAGCTCATTGTCAGTAATATTTATGGCTAGTTTTTGTGTAAGATAATTCTGATTAGCTGTAGTGGCCATCCTGAAATGGGCTGACTCCAAAAGGTAATCAGTTGTGGATGCAAAAGGAATGTTTCACAAAGTTTCATTGATATTTGTCCAGTGCTTGATCATATATTTTGCTAACAGACGAAGTTGACTCCAACAGCTCATGGCAATGTTTTAAAAACAGATCTTGCACAATCAGTTAGTTCATGAAGTATGTGATGTGAATCCGTCTCAGCGACCACCACACAAATATTTAGCTCAATGGCTGTAAAACTGGCCATGTTGTAGCTATTTTTGTGATTCCTAAGATTGCTTTGCTGTGGCAGCCATCTTAAATCAGGTTAACTCTAAAAGGTAATCATATGTAGATATATACATCCATATGTTACACAGTTGACTTCAATAGTATATATATAATGTAAAATAAAACAAAGTTTTAAAAACAAATCTAATGTGATGTTAGGCATCTGATGGGGTTTACTCTCAGTTACTACCACTTCAGGTTTTAGCTAAATATCTGTAATATTGACTGAATTTTGTGTTTGATAAGATTGCTTAGTTGTGGTGGCCATCTTGAATGGTGTTAAATGGAAAGCTAATCAGTTGTAGATGTACATCCAATGATTATTATCTGAGTATAACATTAAAGTCTGATCACTGGTTCATGAGGTATTTTGCTAATGCTACAGACAAACAAACATAAATGCAAGCACACAAGCAGACCCCCTTCATTGATGGGCGATAATAAACACTCACGAATCAGAGACATTAAATATTTTGGTATGCATTGCATTCTTTTGCAGATCAAACCTAAATGAATAGAAAGGAAAGGCAGAGTATGTTTCAAATAAACTTCAGATAAAGACCAGAGCAGGGGGGAGTTTGCAATTAACAAAGATTAAAGGGCAGATTACAGGGAGACTAATGAAAACATAAAGAGATTAGATGCCAAGAACGAGTCATGGAGACATGAGATAGATGGACAGATATGGAGCACAGAGCCAGAAAAAGGCCACAGAGACCAAACCGATACAAGAATGCAAGGAAAATGTGTGCAAGGCAGATATGAGAGAGAGAGGAAAAGAGCAGCTCGGTAAAGCAAGAGATCCAGCAGTGCAAAGAGAAGAAGGTAGATGGACATATTAGGTATAGAGATAAAGAGAAGGCCTCTGAGACAGGGTGATATAAGAGAGCAAGGGGAGAGCAGAGCAGAGAGAGAAAGACCTAAATATTTGAGAGCACTAGAGATGGGGAGTGCTGCGGTAGGCCTGGGAGGTAAGGGAGGTTCTAAGACTAATTTGATGGATAGATGGTTGGGAAGAAGAGAATGATTGAGACAAAAGAAAGTGACAGGGGATCCAGGCAACATCACTGAGATGTATTAAAAGGAGCAAAAAGGGGAATAAACAGACACACATACACTTCTAGAGATAAAGAAACGAAGGGAGACAAAGAAAGAGATGCACGAATGCCCCTTCTGTCTAACGCACACTGCATTATCTGTTGTTCTCGGGAGACGTCCTAGGGCACAGCTAATGTGCCTCCCTGCAGCCTCTTCCACAAAACCAGAGATGTTAAGAGGATAGGAGGCTAACAGAGACCAGCCTGAAGAGATATCAGCAAACAGAAATGCAAACAAAACAAGGACAACACAGAAAGAAAGTGTGTGGCGTCCTGACAAAGACAAATTGATCCTTGGCTATATGTGAGACACTACCAAGATTTGAAATGTGTGTGTGTGTGTGTGTGTGTGGTATCTTTGTCCAAAACCTCCGAGAGCAAGAAATGGGGCATTTGTATTTAAATGGGCATCAACTTTTTTGTTGAATCACCTCCAACAAAAATAAAGTTTTGGCAGTTTGTGCATAAGACTTGCATTTACCTTTTTATTAATACAGTAGCTGGGCTTGTTAGAGAGAGAAGAACAGTATTGATTCACATTTACACCCTGCAGAGATTAATTCAGAGTGCAGAATATTGAAGTTTTCTCATCCGTGAATGTGAGCACTTATGACTTTCCACATACTTCGCATTTGTTTTCTGTCAGAGGATGGCCAAATAGTACAGTGACACTTTTTTTAGACTAAATAGCTCCAAAAAGGGCAAATTAAAAAGTTTAACAGAGCACTTCTATCAGAAACCATACATCCTATGGACTTGACCACTGTCTAAGCTACCAAATCAGTGTTCATCAGCATACCTTACAAAAAACAAATCTACAAGAACTCAAAACACAAAATTTCAACTTATTCCTGGAACTTGGGAGTCATAACAAAAAAGACCTCAACAGAAAGCTGAATTGGAGACATCGTTTAGTGAACTGACAGTAATAACCTACACGCTGTTGATGATGATGCTTTAAAAGATGTTTCATTTTAAAAGATACAAAGAGCACCACACTGAAAAGCAAATAACCTAAAAACCACAAGTCATGAGTCCAGAGTTTTCTGTTGGATGTTTTTTTCCTGTTCATTTTTATTCAAAAAGGATTGAAAGGGTGTTTTATTTTTCTGCCCACTGTCTCTAAGTGCTTGCTTAAAGATTGTTTTTCTATACACAGTATTCTGTGGCAACTTCTGAGAGGCCCCTTAAAAAATAAAATTTACGTAGAAACCAACAGCCCATCAACATGTCCAAGCTGTTGTCAAGTTGTGCATCACTCTCCAGAACTTGGAGAGGGAATTGAAATCCCCACTCTCATAGATTTTGGTTAGAGTGAAGGCAACATCAGACCAAAGATGGAAATTGAGTGTGACAAGATAATATTTTTGTCTTATATCAGGCAAAACCTAAATATTAGTTTTCTGTGCACCATTTTGGATCAAATTGCTCAGTAAAATAAATTTATATAACTGTGAGGCCCCTTATCACTCACACGGTAAAATCCTTTGCATTCCTGTCTCTGATTGTCTTTCTGTCATCATTCCTACCTTTTAACCCCCTTGTTTCTGTCCTGTTGCATCTGTTCCTCTCTGTGTCTTTGTCTTTTCCTCGTCTCCTCTATCCATCTTTACTTGGGGTAGAGTCTCAACCTAAACAGAGCAGACATGATGAAGATGTAGACATTAACCTCCGGATAAAAGAGGAGATAAATGGGTGAGCATGTCTGAGAGTGGGAGTATGTGCATGTTTTGTATATTGCTTAAGTAACAAATAGATCACAACAAGTACTGCTGTGTGTCTGTCCCTGAAGACAAAGGAAGAACACAACCACAGGCCTTATCAATCTGTCACGGCTGCATTTTCCTCTCCTATAAACATTATGCATGTGGGCAGAGGGATTTGGCAATAAAAAAAGAAAAAAGGGGATGAGTATGGCTGCAGAGAGTTAGGACTGTAAAGATGAGATAAACATGCATGTATGGCCAGAAGATCAGACAAATAAGCCACTTTAGCAATTAGCTGCGTAACAAGTTGTTGTCATACTGCCAGTAATGTTAAACATGAGAGTTTATTGTGCAGTTACAACATCTAAATTACATGGCATTCTTTTTTTATTATAGAAATTATTTTCAGTTACTTGCTCTTAGACATTTTTCTTTTATGCCAAATTGGAGCCTATTTATCTGCTGTATTGTTCCATTTCATCAAATAGATTCACTGAAGCGCACGGAATCTACCAATCTAAATACTAATCATACTCCAAAGGGACTTGTGTTTATTATGCTCCTGCTTTTGAACCTTTGTCTTCTGTCCCACAAACATGCAATCTGTTCATATAATTAAAGGCTGAGCATTCCTTAAAGGAATGCTTATCACCTGCTGTCTTTCATGACTAAGACCTTCCTATGTTGAGAAATGGACTGTAGCTGTTTTGCTCAAACCTTTAAAATGATGTTACGTGGACTCTTGTGCAATTTATGAGATGTCACACTCAGATTACGTGTTGTAAATAACTCTCATTCACTACCACACAAAGTTATACTCATTTTTGTGTTAGCTAATGTCAATCAGTTGTGATAGCCATCTTGAACTGAATTGACTCCACAAGTTCATCAAGGTCCAATGATCATTTCCTAAAGGTTTCGACAACATACACCCAATAGTTCATGAGATATTTTGCAAACATGCAGACAAAGTTGACTCCAAATAGTTAATGGTAACATTTTAAACAAATATCTCACACAAATTATCACTCAGAATATGTGCTGGGGATCAATTTCCGCTACTGCCACATCAAATATTTGGTCAATTGATATTGACTAAGTTATAGCCATTTTTTAAGGTAATTTGCTTGCGGCAGCCATCTTGATTTGGGTTTACTTCAAAGGTTAATCAGTTGTAGATGTCCATCCAATCATAACGTACTGGGACTTTAAATAAAATTTGTCCAGTGGTCCATGAGATATTTTGGTAACAGACACACAAACACAAAGAAACAGACAAAAAACAATATCATCTGCCTTCTTCTTTCAGCCGCAGGTGATAACAAACATAAGGATGTACCTACACACAAAAACAAGCTGCTCGGCTTCATCTTGGCCTTGCCTCTCCTTGTCAATCTCCATTTGAACATGGTGCCAGTGTGATTCTGTCTCTCTTTCCTCACATCTTCATCCATCCATGCTGCTGTGCTCTCATCCTTTTTCCCTGTACTTGCTTCTTCTTTTTCTCCACTCCTGAGTTGTTTGATTTGGCAGAGCAAACCAAATCGCACAAGAGACTTAAGCTGGCAAACTCATGTAGCTCCCATTCCACCTGATGCCCTGCTGTTACTCCTGCAGTTTCTCTCCTCCCATCTCTTTTCATCTTTTCTCCTATCCCAGAAAAACAAGTGGTGGAAATGGTCATGTGCTCTTCTTTTTGGCATTAAAATGCAAGTGTCAGCTATAACAGTAAAATTGAAAGGCTAATCTGCCCAAATCCTTCATACTTTGAACTGTTCAAATTTTACACTCTTACCCAGCACCCACCTAACACAATGTGTGGGCCAAGTGCGAACTGAGCAGAGAAGCAAAGTCCTTTGTTGCCATTGATTTCCTCCCAGCAGACAAACAGAGGAAGCTTGGTATTTTTACACACATTTGTTTGGCAGCGACACGCAATTGATCAACACTGCAGCATACAGCCGGCTCCCAGTTTCAACAAGAATCTGGCGTTACACTCGAAATTAGAACAGTTCATAGAAGGTGGCCACCATATGGCAGCCACTGTTTGTGTCGCTGGTGTTTCTTTGTCTCTAGCCTTAGCACACCAGTGTATAATGAGAAAAGGAGACTGATTGGCAGTGCTCCCGCAGCTGTGCCAATCAGTCACCCCTGGCAGACGTCCCTGGACTGCATTGGTCAACCTGTACAGCTGACCAGAAATCCACATCCCACCACCTCAATGTCCAAGCACTCTTTCTTTCTTGACTCTTTTTTTTTTTTTTTTTTTAGAGGCCTTCTGTTCTGCTTCTAGCTGATATACAACACAGGCTGGTCGACTACCTGAACCTTCTAGGACACATTCGACACAACAGTTAGACAGGGAATTTATTGGCGTAGTGCAGAGAGGCCAAAAAAGTTTCTTCTCTTAAGCACAACCTGGCACTGGTGGGTCTACTGGACCTGATGCACTTTTTCAGCTCAGAAGGGGAGGTATCACCCCACATTTTTATGCAACCACTACCTTTTTTTTATTTTGGCCACAGACCCCAACATCCTGAACCTTCAGCCTGTCCAACTTCAAGTTTTACTTTATTATGACATCATAATCAGTCATACAGTTGTGTATTCTGATTAAACAAGTTGTTTCTTGAGTGTAATGTCTTAATAACTGTCTGCCTTCAAAGATTTACTGAAACTACAAGAGAACAGTTCTTTCGCTTTCCTTTTCATTTCTGAACAAGAATGATCAAAACAAGAGGTGTTTTGGGATTTTCTGGACTGACTGTGTTTTGGGATCGCTGGTGTGAGTGTGGGACTGAAACAAAAGTGAACATACTGAAGTGCAACAACAAGAACAGTAGCATGTTCCACATAAAGGGAGAGCACTGATGAAGGCTTGTCTGAACAGTAGCCTGAAGCGAGATGAAGCTAATTTTTTTTTATGAGAACAATACAACCGCAGGTCACCAAGGCCAAACACACACAAACTTACACTCACAAAATCCTGTATAAACACACACTGACTCATTTGTAGCGTCCTCCTGGAGTTTAGTCTCACATCATGTGATAATGCAATATATCAAATCTCTCAGTGCTGCTTCAAGAGTCGGTTTCTGTTTTTAAAAAAAAGCAGCTCAAGAGATTTCATTGGCTTTTATGAAATTTGACAAATTGATATTGACAGTGCAGTTTATTTTATAAGAATAAAGTGGGAAACGTAATATTGTTCTCCCTGGCTGTGATATATTGCCAGCAACCAATATATTTACTCTTATCTCCCTGCGTAGTTACCATCCTATGCCAGAATACATTATTCAAGGCAAAGAAAACAATATTACATTTCTTATTGAAGGGCAGTAGTTCTTCACCTTTTATCCATTTATTAAAACATTCACACAAACCCAAACAAACCAGCATGCACATGTGGTGGGACTGAGTTTGATCAGTTTAATATAACTTTTTTCTGCAGAAAAGCAGGGTTTTGTTTCATCTTTTACTTTTCTGGGCAAGGTATAATGAGCAAAGTGGTAGTCAAACACCAGAGGGACACTGAGGGTGAATAGGGGCTGTCATCTTTTTAATAATATACTTATAGGTTTGTTTATGTCTGTGTTTGATTCGCAGATGGGATCCCCTACGCATGGTGGGTTGGTCGAGGCAGCGAGAAGCATTTCTACTGGGGCGGCTCAGAGCCAGGCATCCAGAAGTGTGCCTGTGGCATCGACAGATACTGCACCGATCCCAAGTATGACTGCAACTGTGATGCAGATTCTAAAGAGTGGTAAGTCAAAGGGAAAAACTGTAATTTCTCACAATTTGGTGTCGCCAACAGTCACAGCTGACATCCAGGAATATACTATAAAACTGAAGTATTTATGCTTTACTTTTTTTAATATTTTATTTTTCAAAGATAAGTATTGTACTCATTAACATAGTTTTTCTGGAGTTTTTGAAAGTGAAAAACACATGAAGCATTTCAAATACTGTACATCATTTGGCTAAAGATTGAACCTGATTTGGAAAAAGAAGCTAAATGCCTAAAGAGTAATGATTGAACACCATTTTTCACATATAAACACCAGAATTTTAATGTTACTTTTTATATTTTGATTAGTACTTCTGTT
This sequence comes from Kryptolebias marmoratus, assembly GCF_001649575.2. Taxonomy (NCBI): domain Eukaryota; kingdom Metazoa; phylum Chordata; class Actinopteri; order Cyprinodontiformes; family Rivulidae; genus Kryptolebias; species Kryptolebias marmoratus. The sequence goes on along the minus strand of NC_051450.1, from coordinate 18,898,785 downwards.
TGAGTAAAGCAAATAATGCAATAGGATGAATTTAGGCTTTGAGATTATCTTTAGTTGTTCTGTATAAAATCTCATGCACTTCAGTGTGTAATGTATTGTACAAGTGTGGTATTACAGTGTTACATTTCACGGAGTCCAGCAGCACTGCAATGACAGCGTATGTGCGGTGAGGTGGTGGGATCAGTGCTGTTTGGAGTTCAGTAATGTTATGGCTCTGGGAAAGAAACTGGCTCTTTGTCTGTTTGTTGTAGTTTTAATAGAGTGTAACATCTGCCAGAGGGCAACAGGTCAAACATCTGAGCACCAGGGTGGGATGTGTTCTTCTAGATGTTTTGTTCCCTGCTGAGGCAAATGAAGTTGTTAGAGGCCTTCAGCAAGCAAAGAGAGCTGTCAATTATTCTCTGTAGTGTTTTAATGATCCTCCAAAGCCGCCTCCTGTCTGCTTCAGTGCAGCTATTGTACCACACAGTGTTGCAGCACAACATTACACCCTCAGTGATAGAGTGGTAGAAGTTTATCGGTAGCTTTCTTTTTGAGTTGTTTCTTCTGAGACTTTTATGCAAGTATAGTGTCTACTAAGCCTTCTTGAAAAATATTTTGACGTTTTCAATCCAGATAAGGTCAACTTGGAAGAAAGGGTTGGGGTTTTTTTAGCTTTTCTTGCTGTTTTATTTTTAATGTAGGAAAGGACCAGATCTGCCTTGTGATTCATAAAGCCAAGAAGTTTTACGCTTCTTGTTGAGGATTTCATTTTAGATTGTTTGTGAAAGACCTCAAGGTTTGTTGCAGAATATCATGTCTGTAGGCATGAGATAGGTGTAACCACTGCTATATCATCTGTAAAATCAGAATAGTATTGCTGGAGTGAGCAGCACTAGTTCTTGGTGAGGACAAACTAAAGCCAGTATCTCACTGGGCTGTGACTGTCGGAAACGAGTTTGCAACTCCAAATGACTTATTTTGTGTGCACGACTTGCAAAACTGCATTCTAGGCATTGCACATTATTTCGTTGCCCATATCGTACCAGTCTCAATTCACTTTGTTTCCACCTTGGCAGACAATCGTGTAACCTTTGTTGGTCAAATTGTTTTGATCTTTGGCCATTCTTTTGACTTGGACTGCCATTCGAATGTTTTGATTAGGAAAGTTCTGTAGGTATTTCTCCATGTGTACTTTATTGGTGCAGAACTTGACATAGACTGTAACAGTCTGTTATTCAGATAGCTTCTACTCAGTGTGTGCAAAACATTCCTAAAACTAACTAAATGCATCCTCAGTACAAGTTTTAGATAGTTTCTGTGAGGTGTATGTTGGGGTGTGCAGCAGAGAAAGTTAGTCTACCAAATTAGAGTGAGATAAGAGGTATACATAGCTCTGTATGCATTCATATATATTAAACTGACAAGGCTGAGTGTGTTTTCAACTCCATTTGGGTACTTTGCATGTTAGTAGAATTTAGGAAGTACCGATGTTAGGTTTGCCTTGTTCAAATCTCTGGAAATAAAATAAAGACCCCTTAAGGAAAAAGTGCTGTTGTTTATCTACAGTAAAATACAGACGACCCAATCCAACATTAGCGCCTGGTGGTGTGTAAAGAGTTGTGTTAATGACTAGTATTATCTCTCAGAGGGGAGAGAATGGACAGCATTTAACAGACACAAATTGTCACAGTGTGGAAATATGGAGACATCCTCTTCTCCTACCTGAGCCTTTGTTTCTGTCCCAGTGGTGAAATGTGCAGCCTGTGAGCTGTAACGCAGCATCAGTATTCAGCAGGTAAACCCTTGTCTGTGGTATTATCATGGCACAGCAGTGGCTTGATAGACAGCAGCTTGGATTTATACATACAGAGAACATGCATCTGACTTGTCTCCCTGCAGTCTAGATCTGAATCCTACTGGAAATGTAAGCCCCACGATAAAGAGTTGAATTATTCAACAGTGACTACAAACTCTTGAACAACTAAAATCTAACAATAAACAAGAATAAACATTTAAATACTGCAACGGCCTTTTCTCAGTTTTAAAGGAAAGAGAAATGTAATGCAGTGAGATGTGACTTCTCTCCTAACTTCTTTAGAGTGTGTTCCTGTCATTTATTTCTTTATTTACATTTTCTGACTATACTGCAGTTGGTCAAGGAGGACACCTAATATTTAATGACTCCTGAATCAAATTTCACATTAGAAGATCTGGGAATTTGCTGATTGCATTTCAGAAAAATCCATCCGTCCATCCATTCTCTTCCGCTTATCCGGGGTCGGGTCGCGGGGGCAGCAGCCTAAGCAGGGAGACCCAGACTTCCCTCTCCCCAGCCACTTGGGCCAGCTCCTCTGGGGGAATCCCAAGGCGTTCCCAGGCCAGCCGAGAAACATAGTCCCTC